>NC_089801.1:21498851-21776351 GCF_029633855.1 Hoplias malabaricus | reverse complement strand
AAGTGAGACACCAGACGTCAACATAGCAATCACTTGCTTTTTAAATCCATTAAGCACACCCATAAATACACACACACACACACACAAACACTTTCGCATATACACTGACAAATACTGTTAAACACAGATACATAGTTACATGCTCATATACACACAGGCCTGAGTGAATCATGCCTCTTTAGTGAATGCGTGTGTGTGTGTGTGTGTGTTTGTGTGCCTCTGGAGACGAGGCGAGTCAGCCCACATAGTGTTAGCGAAGGTGGAGTGCTCCTTAGAGCCCAGATACTGAAGTATGTTTCTCTCTCTCTCTCTCTCTCTCACTGTATGTGTGTGTGTATAGAGTTTATATTTGTGTGTGTGTGTGTGTGTGTGCATGTGTGCGTGTGTGTGCCTACTCAAGCTTAGCTGTCTCTTTGCTGCCGAGATCTGACACCTGCTGATTCACCAGCGAGACTCACCTTAGTCATTTACTTGCGATAAATAAAGCCGCCAGGCAGCACATGCTAGCAGTACCCCACTAACACTCGGCTACATACTCCTCCTCTTTTCATTCCAGCTTTCCGCAGGTACTGACTGCTTCAAACTCTCCAGAACTGTGTCTTTTTCTATGACATTTTAGTTAGGATTTCATTTTCTAACGTTTAGCCAGTTTAGCCAGGGCTTCAGGGTTGGGAACAGCTAGCATACCAACAGAAAATTTAGCACAGCAGGGAAAATGAGTAAAAAGCTTCAAAACAACTTAGTTTCTGAAATAATTGAATTTAAACAACTGTTAAGATTTTTAAGTGACCTTTCTAAGGGTGCTACAGGGTTTGGGTTTAAATTTTGATTTCCAAATTCTGCTGGGGCTACTTATGCTAACAGCTAACAGGTAAGAAAGCTTTCTCCTGTTGTGCTACTGTTGAGGGTCATGGCTTTTATTTCTGCTACTGTTCAATTTTTTTTTTTTTTTTATAGAACATTAGGCTACTTTTAAGGCTATAATGGCACTGTCTCAGTTTTTGTGCTTCAGTCTCACTTGTATTATTTCAGGTTCCTTACTAAATAAGTACAATTTAACATTTAAAGTGTCTAAAATTGCATGTAGTCACAAGTAATGGCATGTGATTTCAGATGCGAATTATGTGTGATTGCATGTGACAAATGCCCTGAAATGGCAGCTATAACTGTATTTTTGCAATTTTGGAACATGGAACATTTTTCCTACAAAAATGTCTTCTACATGGAATTAAAATAACATGTAAAGTGAGAAACCTATGTGAACACTTGTAAAAGTAGGTCACGTTAAATGCCATGCCTACAAATGGCAACTGTGAATACAATTTTTCAGTTTTTTTCATCATTGGTTTACATTTTACATATGTATTACATTATATATATATATATATATATATATATATATATATATATATATATATATATATATATATATTACTGTGATTAAACATTTCTCACACTTTTTCATATTTAATTATTCATCATGTGTTAGCATATCTCTTCACTAGCCTTTTTAAAACCACAAACTGAAATTTAGGAACAGAAGGCATTTCTTTTCAGCGGTGGTTAATATATATTTACTGTAGTATTATTTTAACCTTGATATATTAGTGTGGTGTGTAAAGGAAACTTTTTAATGTAGTTACATTATAGCATTTCACATTAAGGCAATGGCTTTTGTTTTTGGTTTAATTTGATAGTGTGTTGTTTGCTGTGCGACTTTGTGATTGGGGAATAACCAGTGTGTTGACATATTTAGTTCTTTACTTTAGACCAAATTAATCCAAGAGAAAAGTCAACTGCCATTAGCATCAGTTCCTCTACTGCTAAGAAGTTCTAGACGTTACACAATATTTAAGTACTATTTTGAGATGTCTTTATACTTCTGCTATTACAGCACTTGCTGTTTTACCTAATTACTCTTACATGAGTACGGTTTTGGGCTACTCTACAATCCTCTTGTCAGTTTATTATACTGCTTCCACTGGACAACAGCGTAGTAATCTCAGTGGTGACACCCTAGAACAGATGTAAATATTGGTCAAAATGAAGACACTGAAGCAGATATCCTTCCGTAAAGTGAGTGATGGGTGGAAGCAATGGATAGATGAGATTTGGCTCGCTCGGACTGTTCAGTGCTAGCTTTTCACACCAAGGCCGGCGTTATATTGACATTGGCATGGTCCTCGGTGTGCTGTAACATTATTAATTATTCATTAAAGCTTGCTGCTCTGTTCTCGGTTTTAGATGGTGAGCGAATTTACATCCCAGAGAACATGTTGTTTTGTTTTTGTTTTGTTCCTTTTCAACTTTCCCTGTAAGCACTGCTGATCACGATGGGGTTTTCCTTCCTTTCCTCTATAGTTTTTTTGTCAAAGTTGCCTAAAATCTTCAGTAATGCTTTATGTGAATTACAGTACTTCTTAAATGCGCAGTAATCTTCCACTACAAATAAAGACTTAAATATATACATCAATACGCAAAGAGTGTTTAATATAACGAAAAATAAAAAGGCTCAGTGATTGTGAGTAATACATATTTAATAAATACATTCAAATATATATATTTTATCATACCAAAGATCGATTATAACGGCTTTAAATTCTTTGCTTTTGCATTATTATTACTCCATTATGTACTTTATTTCTAAACAGCTCATGAATTTTACACGATGTATCACTGAGTATTATTTATTACTCTTTACTGAATGTAATAATCAATGTTTTGTAATATATTACTGAGTTTGGTTCATATTACTGCATTCACATTATACCTACATTAGTCCTTCGTGACAGCGTACAAACACTTTGATAAGCATCAATGAAGGCTTGTTCCAGTAAGGGTCAGCTGCTGTGGTCAGATTAACCTTTGCTAGTGTAATGACAACTGATTATTGCTGAAATATGTCTTTATCTGTACATTGGCTTGTTTTGTTGTTACGAAAGTCATGTCATAAGTTATGTAAGACTTTTGTAGCTTTATATATATAAACACCTGAATGTTTAACTGGATAGGCAGGCTGCTGTATTGTTTATTAATATGTTATAAATATTACTGTAAAACTAATCTGCTAAGTATTTTAAGCATCCAAAAATATGGATCAAATAAATACAAATGCATATTCCTTTTGTCTTAAAAGTGGAGATATGAGCAGCACCATCTGCACAGGGCACCAGAGCTTTGTCTCAGCAGGGTCCAAGGGAAAGAAGGGAAGAATATTAACAGGATCAGAAGGATTTGGATGTTATTTTTTTAACACAAGGAGACAGGGCAGTGCTGCGGGGGGTGTTTTAAGGCGGCAGTGGCGCTGCGGAGGCCTGAGGTGGAGCAGGCGGAGGAGAGGGGAGTCTACAGGCCTGGGGAGAACCCTCTGCCTAATCCCCTGTGTAATTTCAGCTGTGGAACCAGGAATATTTAAGTAAGCCCCTACAGGTTGTTTAGATGATGAAATCCATTTAGGCATTTATTTAATGATAAGTAAACGTTCAGGCACAACGCCCCCCCCCCACACACACACACATCTATCTCCCCACTTCCACTTCAGTACAATGCAACAACAGATGCAAACCAAGAATAGAGAGGTTTGCAGGATTTGTGTTTATTGGTGTTTGTTTTTGTATATTTCTAGGAGCAGTAGATGATGATCTTGAAGAAAAACCAGAGAAGCAGAGTGTATTATATATTATTTCTAAACATTTGGGTCATGTGAGGAAATATATATTTATATTCACACTGTTATACACTAATGCAATATAATATCAGATGTGTGTATGTGTGTTTGTATGTTTGTGTGTGTGTGTGTGTGTGTGTGTGTGCCGACAGAGTACTGAGAGTTACCTTTGTGTATATATTTTTTTTCTCTGTTGTGTTCTTGAGGGAGCTGTTTTCATTTAATTTATGTGCGGTTGTGTGTGGGAGGGTTTTTTCATCCTTGGAGCTTTTTGCAGGTTTTAGAAGATCGAGGGCTGGTTCAGTTGTTTTGGTGGAACTTGGACAATAAGTCCAAGCATCACATTGTATTGACTAAGCTAACCAAACAAGCCTAAGCCTCTGTAATCTACCAGAGTCTACAGCTCATACAGTACCACACAAAAATCAGAGACCACCTTCATTTACTTAATCCCAGTTAAGTACAAGATATTCAGTGTTCAGGAGACATTTCTGAAGAGATTACAATCCACTTGCATAAGGAAGAGCAAGGTCAGAGAATAATATGCCAAACATGGGTTTCTTAAACACCACACGGAGGAGACGGAGAGGCGAATGTCAAGCTCCGCACAAGCTTCATGACCGCACACTTCCACAGCTGTTTGCACTGTGAGAAGTACGCCTCAGTAGTGTGGGTCTGAAAGGACGTGGATCTTTCGAGAAGAGAAAAAAAAATGGGGAAAAAAGGAACCAAATGATCTGCAAACGAAGCTCCTGCAACCGACTTCTAAGAATGAACATTGGAGGCGTGGAAAAATGTCCCAGATTTCTTTGGCAAAGTGAAGGCGAGTCGTCCAAAACAGAATGGAAGTTGCAATAAAGGCAAATGGGGAAATTAAATGAAATATAAAACAGTCTCCTACGTTTTAAATTATGGATTATACCTTAAATTCTCCTAGATTCCTTTCTCATTTTCTAGATGTGGAATCTTTCACTCTCTCAAACACACACAAACAGACACAAACACACACACACATGCGTTCATACAGTGAGAGCTCTCAGCTGTGTTTTTGTTTTGCGAGGCGCTGCCATGGCAATGTCCTCCTGAGGAGGGCAAGGCTTGTGCTTGGCACGGACCAATACTATTGATTTTATAAGAGAATGAACACATGCATCATTCCCTGGAGCCACACTCTCCATTTGTATCCATCCCTCGGCGTGGTCAGGCTGCTTGCACTCGTCCAGCGACTGCTCTGATGAGCCTGAGGTTAATGGTCAGCGTAATAACAAATGATTTACAGCCATTAAGGGATTTTAAAGGGACACTTATGGGCTTTAATCAAATTTACATTGTGTTTTTACTCAAAGAAGTGGTTTGCTTCTTTAGTTTTAGGTCTTTAGTTTGTAGCTAACTGCTAATTGTATCTAACTGCACAGTTGAATCAACAAACACCGTTAAATCTAAACTGTAATCAAATGATACGTGTGTTTACATCAGTAAGGTTAGTAACATTTAGCTGACAATAGTTTAAAAAGAAGCCAGCCCCTGTTCTGATGATGTCACTTGAAGGTGTGAGGATCTTTTAAAAGACTGCAGATGATTTGGGCTGGAATTCTGACACTTGGACAGTCCAATTTTGGGTTTAATCAGCTGTCTAACTAATAAATCCTGCTTTGTGGAATATCCCCCAAGTCACAGTGGAAAGGATGGATTACTCAAATAATAAGCTAAAAGCTAATGTTAGCAAGGCACGTGGCTATCAGTTAGCATCAATTAGCTTCTTCTCACTAATGTTCTCTGAAATGTTAAAAAAATGTTGCTCAAAAACCTAAGCAAAATTTAGCAATGTACTTGCATATCAGTAAACTTCTGTCTGGCTGAAAACAGCAAGTTTAGCTTCTTACCTCTAACTGCAATGTTTTATACATAAACAAAAACCATGTCTTCAATAAAAATAATTATTATGATAATAATAAACTGGGCGGCATAGCGGTGCAGCAGGTAGGTGTCGCAGTCACACAGCTCCAGGGACCTGGAGGTTGTGGGTTCAGGTCCCGCTCCAGATGACTGTCTGTGAGGAGTGTGGTGTGTTCTCCCTGTGTCTGCGTGGGTTTCCTCCAGGTGACTGTCTGTGAGGAGTGTGGTGTGTTCTCCCTGTGTCCGCGTGGGTTTCCTCTGTGTGACTGTCTGTGAGGAGTGTGGCATGTTCTCCCTGTGTCTGCGTGGGTTTCCTCCGGTTTCCTCCCACGGTCCAAAAACACACGTTGTTAGGTGGATTGGCGACTCAAAAGTGTCCGTAGGTGTGAGTGTGTGAGTGAATGTGTGTGTGTGTGTGTGTGTGTCACCCTGTGAAGGACTGGCGCCCCCTCCAGGGTGTGTTCCTGCCTTGTGCCCAATGATTCCAGGTTTGCTCTGGACCCACCGTGACCCTGAACTGGATAAGGGATACAGATAATGAATGAATGACCTCACTAAATGTTTATGACTGAATGCTATCCTGTCCTCAATGCAATGTTCCAAGCTCTGATAGACGAGTAGAAACTTGTTACTGCAGAAACATCCATTGGCTACCCTGTGCTTTTGGAAGACATGTTGGATGAGCAGGTTGTAGGGAATAGCTGTGGTAGTCATTTCTGTTCTATGTACAGTATGTATATATAAACATGGGCATGTGTGTGTGTGTGTGTGTGTGTATCTATGTGGGACCGGGCAGGGAGCTGCTGGACGGGTGATTGTTGGCACCAATGGAGTTTTCTGATGACTCAGGTATTCCTCCCCCAGAGTTGCGTGAGTCATCATGGCGGATCATGATGGTGAGATTTTCGCTCATTAGAGTGCATTCGGTGTGTGTGCTCAGCCACTGAACCTGAGAAAGAGCACATGAGAATGGCCAGAACTCCTTCTGAGGTGTGAAATCTCTCTGTCACACACAGACACACACACACACACTATTGGGGAAAGTAAACTTTCAAACTTATGAGCACAACTGGTGATGGTTTCCTTCATCCACCACAAACCCAAACAACACGATATGGGTGAAGGCTAAAAACACACACTCTTTAAAGGGAACGTAGATCATTCTTGAAAACTACTGTTTTCACAGCAAAAGAAACTTCCACTCCCATTTGTGTTCATTCAGAATCTCAGTGTCTTTTAAGGTGGAAACATATGTTTGAACAAGAAGCAGACTGTAGATTATTTCTTGGTTGGAGTTTAAGTTTTTATTCGCTGTTTGAATTTCCACAGAAAATCATTTGCAACTCAAGTCGTTTAGTTTTGTAGCGCTTATGGTCTGTGTTTATTTTCATGGTTAATTAATGGTCCCTTGAATTTGGAATCTGTTCCTCCTTAAGTAATGTACCCGTAACAGCAAAGATACATCAATGTTACTCACCTATGGAGCAGGAATAAAGCAAAATCCTCATCTCTTTTCATGTGTTTCAAAGTTTGGAAGTCTCTTCACAATCCAAATGCCTCCAGATGCCGTTTCTCAGCCGTGGCTCAGCCAGTGACGCAGTGACAGAAAGCCTGAGCCAGTTTGGACTGAGATACTAAGTTTGTTTCCCATTTACAAAGCCAGAGCTGCATGCAAACACTGGACATCAGTGCACAAACAGACCAGAGAGCTAGCAAATGCTGAGAAAACATATTTGAATTTTATAGTGTATTGAATTTAAATAGTGAATATAATATTTTAGGGTAGTTTTCCTTTGCCTCAGATCATGGCCCCTTAGTGAAACATTCCTGTGATAATCTGATGACTTTTAACCTCATGTGCTTTAATGATTAATTCTGGATCACATACACCTCTCCAACTTGTCCCAAAAGTATTGGTTGTTGCTCTCATTTTATACATCTGCACATGAATCCTCCCATTTCATCCCACAATGCAACCGATACAGATTGATACGCACAAACCAATCTGTGTTTATAAAGTACAGAGCACGTATGGCAACGGGATCCAACAGTGCCACAGTACATAAAGCTTATTTATGGTTTCATTCATTGTGGAATGTATCTGCTACCACACCGGAATGGCTGTACATTGGTTTTGTCTAATGGGTCTTTTCACTGCATGGAACCTACACGACTCCACTCGACTCTGCTCTTTTGCTTTTCCACTAGACAAATCTGCTACCGTTTTAGTCCCTGCTTGCTTACAGTTCCAACCAAGCTGAGTAGGTTCTAAATTCATTCATTCATTCATTCATTATCTGTAACCCTTATCCAGTTCAGGGTCGTGGTGGGTCCAAAGCCTACCTAGAATCATTGGGTGCAAGGCAGGAATACACCCTGGAGGGGGCGCCAGTCCTTCACAGGGCTAGGTACTAAATTGTGACGTGTAAAACCTACAGAGAGCTGTTTGGCCAGAGACCTGTCAATCACCACAAAATGCAGACATCCAGCACAAACTCACCGCTTGTAAAGTCTCTCAAGTTACGGCAGCTTTTACAATTTTTTTTTTAACCGACTCACAACGGCAGCTCCTAACATTCCCCTGAGGAGTTTTGAAGAGGTTCAAACGCACCTTGGGTCGGAGGCTGATGAAAATCTCCAGTGATAGCCGAACGTGCTACAAGAAAAACTGATCTGTGTGAACCGGGGCGAGGAGCTGTGTTCAGTTCAAAAAACAAAAACAACATGTGAATACACTACAAGTAAACAGCACCTAACTTGACCACAGGCATTGTTGTGGATTTCAAAGACTGCAGTTCCCCTTATCTGATTTTAAAGGGGAACTGTGCTAGTGGAAAAGTGACCAGCTAAAAGTGAGTCTAGTTGATCCCGTGCAGTGGAAAAGCACCAAGGATCAAGACCCACGGATTAAGACCCCTGTGGACTAGTCTACAACAGATAGCCTGAACTACACTGAACTACACTGAACTGCTGTGTGTTTAAAGCATGCACTTTATATTTCTCTTAGCTCTCCTTGAATTAGTATTTTCTAAAGAACGTCTTAAAAATACAAGTTGACATTTGGGGATATGTGTTGGTATTTAGAGCTGGGATTTATTTGATGGAGAGCAGAACTAAATCAAGAATACGAGAGAGAGAGAGAGAGAGAGAGAGAGAGAGAGAGAGAGAGAGAGAGAAAGAGAGAGAGAGAGACTATGACTATGAGAGAGATTTAATGTGGTTTTAGGGAGAATCCAGGCGGAATTTAACAAATGAACTAGTTCTCATTCAGCTCTTTCTTCTCAGTGGTTGTAAAGATTTTAATTGTGTGTCCAGCAGCCTTTGGCTTTATGTCAAACTAACGGTGCTTCAATATTTTCTACGTCTTCTATTCCAAAGTAAACAATTTCTCAGAGTTGGAGTTGTCAAAAACAGTCCACCACACCCCTAGTTCTTACATCTATCTCCACATTTTTTTAAAATGTATTATTGTATTTTTCATTACGTTTATGATGTAACAAATCCTGGCTGTCTGAATCTGCCTGTTTGAAGCTATTTATTGAACAGTGGGTTTTGGTCCTCTACCAAATAAAAAACACCACACGAATCTGGTTACAAGGAAAACCAAGGGGGTGGGGTCTGAGAAATATACTTGCAACTAATAGCCCTCATTCTCCCATCATCAGCAGAATAATACAAGTCAGTGCAGACCAGTGATAGCTGAAACAACGTAGCTGGGCTGTTAGCATTCTCCTCCAAGTGTGTTGAGCTGTCCAGTGGGATTGTGGCATTGTTTGTTGAAGAAGTGGTTGTTGACTTCACGTATCTTGGCACAAGAATGTGTTTATCCTCTCTCGCCCAGTTTGGTGGCATTGTATGCGACTGGGGGAGACCTTGCTAACAGGCAAAACGAGTGCCGACTAAATTAAGAGAGAAAGGAAAAATTAAAATCATTTCACAGATGAAATGACTTGGTAAGAGTCCAGAGGCACCCCGTCTCAACAGAAAAGCACTGAAATATAGTGATGTGTTTCTGAATTGTACACACGTTGAATAACAGCCAATAATATACCTCTATTCTCTCTTTCTCTCTCTCTCTCTCTCTCTCTCTCTCTCTCTCTCACACACACACACACACACACTTCTTATTTAGTTTCGTTCCTCATTAAAATGCTGCTGGTTTGAAGAGAGGACCATAATTGAATCAATCTCTCTCCCCTTCCACCTTTTTCTTCCCTCTCTTTCTATTTTCTTCTTTTTTACGGGGGTGAAGAAGAGGAAGAAGAAGGAGAAGAAGAAGAAGAAGAAGAAGAAGGAGAAGAAGAAGAAGAAAGAAAAACATGTTTGCTGCTGTTTTCCACGGTTGCCATGGAGCCAGAGCTTTATGAAATGACAAAATTGGAGTTGCATAACTCGATCTTAAGTCTGGTAATTCGGCTCCATAATAAGAAGCAGATCTCCTGCTGGGTTTATTGTAAAGACACACTTTTATTTAACTCTTTATTCATCAGCTCTGAAGCCTTCTGCAGGGGTTAAGTGGAGTTTTCGCTGGAAGCTGGAGGATGAAGACGAGATTAAAGCCCCAGAAATTCATATAGTTCAATTGTTTCGTGTAAATGCTGAAAAGAAGTGGCGCCAAACTGTGGCTGAGATCACAGAGACATTAATGAAGGATAACACCCTCTCCTCTTCATGTAAATCACAGAGGAACACTGTGGGATCTCTGCTGGAAATCTACATATATTTACATATGGGAACATTACATTATAATCATATGTAGCTTCAATTTTTCACTTGATATTATATGTAAGATTTGCACTTACACCTGTTTCCTATCACCTTATCTGCACTTAATTATTTTATATAAAAAATAATCTGAATACATTAATTAATAGCTCATGTCTTATTAATAATTATAAAAAAAATATATTAAAACTATATATTTAACACTAATGAGCCACAAGATTAAAATCACTGAGATATGATATGAATAAAATTGATTAACACATTACAATAGTTCCCTAAAGTGGGGGGTGGCAGGCAGCACATTAAAATTAAAAGTGCTACAAAAGGTTCTCTAAGCGAAGACCTACATTAACCTTTAGTTTTTGTTAATACATTTTTGTTCATACATTTAAATGGGTAATGAACCTTAAGAGCAATTGATGGATTTGTAAACCTTTAAAAGGTTCTTCACACTCACACATCTCTTAATCAAACGTGTTTTTTAATGGACCCATGGCATTGCTCAAAGGACCCCCTGTAGCACTTTTGACTTTTAGAGTGCAGGTAAAGAAGTAAGGTTTAGAAGCAGGAGCAGTGGATGAGCGTAAAGGAGAACAGGGTCTGAACCATATTCACACAGACTACATTGTGATGCTCATAATGTTTTGGTTATGTCCAAAATGGCAGCTTTTCTTGGTGGGGGTGGGGGGTGTCTTATACCTATTGGTTAATTCCTGTCAAAAACACAGGGTCATGGCCTAGGCTCTGCATCTGACACCTTCCTAACAGATCCAGCATGCCCCTCTTCAGAAGTGCTACAGTATCTCTTTAGTGGGGTCAGCCCACACGGTCCAGGCTTCACCCTCCATTACCTCTCTTCTGTTTCTGGTTCACAGTTTGTTCTCTTGATGCCAAATATCATCAGTGTTACACACATCACATGTCAGTAGCTTTAATGTTGTGGCTGATTGATTACACGTAACATTGTATATGTGTATGGACACTGCTCAAGTTGGATTTGTTACTAATTAATATCTAAAACTTTAGATTTGAACCCTTTAAGGCCCATCCCAGGCATATTACATCATTTACTTATTCAGCCACTACATGGAAATCAGAGCGAACAAAGCAGATTTGAAACACTTATTATTTTAAGGGATGCATAGAAATGAAAACTAAAGCATTCATTCATTATCTGTAATCCTTATCCAGTTCAGGGTTGCCGTGGGTCCAGGGCCTGGAATCATTGGGCGCAAGGCAGAAATACACCCTGGAGGGGGCACCAGTCCTTCACAGGGCAACGCACACATTCACTCACACACTCACACCTATGGACACTTTTGAGTCACCAATCCACCTACCAACGTGTGTTTTTGGACTGTGGGAGGAAACCGGAGGAAGCCAACACAGACACAGGGAGAACACACCACACTCCTCACAGACAGTCACCCGGAGGAAACCCATGCAGACACAGGGAGAACATACCACACTCCTCACAGACAGTCACCCGGAGGAAACCCATGCAGACACAGGGAGAACACACCACACTCCTCAGAGACAGTCACCCGGAGCGGGATTCGAACCCACAATCTCCAGGTCCGTAGAGCTGTGTGACTGCGACACCACCTGCTGCACCACCGTGCTGCCCAAAGCTAAAACATGTGATTAGAAATTAAGTAATGATATATAAAATTAATAAGCTATAGTTGAGCCTGTGATAAACTGGTGCTCTGTCTAAGGTTCCAGTGAATTGAGAACCACAAAGTAATTACACACTTAAATTTGAATATAGAAAATAATACATGCTCAGAAGTTGTATATGAATATGTTTATGGAGCATTAATTGTGTATCATTCCTTTTGATATTATTGCTATGATTTATTCTAATTTTTCTCATTTTAAAACTGCTCTAACACCTGATTTCCGTGGGTAAGTAATAAACCCTTTAGCTCCCCCCATGACTCCAATAGCTAATAGAGCACCCCCCCACCACCCCAACTCCCCCGCCCATTTTCTCCTGCTGTTTAGGCGTCTGGAAAACTATTTGCATTTATTTCATGGCTGGCAGAACGTCAGGAGGAGCATGGAGTTGAGCAGCTGTGTGACAGTGTTTGAGAGACAGTTTGCGTTAACACTCTCTCCTCCTCTCTCTCTCTCTCCGACGCATCCGGGAGCCTCCAGGGGCCCCTCCACCACGCGGTAGGCCTCTGGTAATTAACCACGCTGATAGAATGTGGCATTTACTGCTCTTTTCCCAACACTACAGAAGGTTACAGCCATTATCTACAGTGATTATCTCAAGTCGGAGAAAAACAGTTGTCAGAAGTAAAAAGTCTTGTTATGAAAAGGGAAAGTATTAAAGGGCCCTTAACTCCATGTCTTTTTTCCTCATTATTTAATTTCTTATCCTTCAATCCCATCCTAAAAGATCTTTATTTGTCATTTGTGTGGGTTTATGCACCAAAACATCTTTAAAGTTTATTTTTTAACATGACCATTTTCCAGCATTTCTTTTTTCCTTCCACATAACTCCTGCTGTCTTTGTTACTGCGTCTTTAAGGCAGCTGCATAACTTCAATGCCAAGTGCTGGCCAGAGAGGTATAACGTCCCCAGCACTGGTGATTATGATCCAGTATGTTTTTGTGGCTGCCATCACACAGCTTTCGTAAAGTGTTCTCAGAGGAGTATAAACTTCTACTGTAGTAGAGTGGGACAAATTCCCATTTAATACCCTGCTTGTAGAAGAAATGCTGGGCAGGCAAGTGTCTACCAACTTTTGGCCATATTGTGTATGTAAATGAGCAGTTTTTTTGTGACATAACAAAAGTAAATCATTGAAACCAGGCTGTTTTTCCACAAGTTAGTCTCTACATATGGACTCTATGAACAGATTGGAATCTTTAACTATGATCACAGCTGACAGCAGACTACTTCAGATCAGCAGTAGTAATTAACGGTATGGTCCCTTTAAAACATACGTTAAAGCAATGAACTGCAAACCGAGTGATTTATCTGACCTCTCTGCTAATCCGCTCTGCCTCATTGCAACTTTTCACCAATTTTGAGGCTGTAATGGACCTTGATATTTTTTTAGTGCTTTTTTTTTTCATTTCTTTTTTTGACTTTTTTTTTTTCTTCCCTCCGTCTTGTTTGGATCAGATGGACGAAGTGGTGTCCAAGTCTTAATGTGTCACATATGCAGCAGCAGAGTTGGTGTGGACGCTGTAGCAAGTATAACACATATGGAAAAGGTTATGTAAGAAGTGTTTTTTTTTTTTTTTAATTTCATCACCCCTCCTGTTGCATGGGGGCAGCAGCATGATGCGCATGCCGTCGCAAATGTCACATATACACACACACACATACACCCACACACACGTAAAGAGCTTACAATACAAAACAATCCAGATTAGACTTTGTAATTCCACTGTGACTCATATGCAAAAAAGTATGCTTTATTATGTGTAGTGTGAATGTGTCCATCAAAAGCGTCTGATTCTGGAGTCCGTATTATCATGCAATAACTCTCCTTTGAAGTGCCTGAATCATGTGTGTGTGTATGTGTGTATGCTACTTAAGAACCTGTGGTGAACCATTAAGATCAAAGTTTCCTCTCATATTTTCCCCCAGACCGTTTGACTGGCATCTACAGATACTTTACGTTCGGATTAGACTCAGGTTAAACAGCTGTTAAAGGGGGTCTTGTCCAAACACCTATGAGACATTTGTGGAATTTGTTAAAGCATATACAGTAATGGGACGTCAGAACAGCCACGCGGAGCCTCTTTCAACATCCGATAAAACAGCACTTTGAGCTTTCATCTGCGAGAGAAAGTCAAGCTCCACTCTCCTTCAGATCTGAGCACATCCACAGGTTTCTGTGCAAACGTCCACTGTGACAAGCCTTAACCGAGACAAGGAATTTGACACAAAAACTTTATTAAAATAATAATATTACAATATGAATATTATTATAATTATTCTTACTATGATAGTAATACAACAGGCACTAAAATAGACATAAACAAAAACAACCACAGACTTGTTTGGGAACAATATGAATATTAAACAAGAATCACTAAGGAAACTGTAAATTTTATCATTTATTTATCCATCCATCCATTCATTTATTAATGCATTCAATGTCTGTAAATGCTTATACAGTTTAGGGAAATTATGACATGAAATAAAAATTATTTATTTGACTTCATGTGATGAAGTTATTGTTGATATTATTTTCTGCTTCTAACTCTTAACAAGTTAATGGTTGTATTAATAGATGTATTTAATAGCACTTATTTTTTTTATTTGATAACTGATAACTGATCTTATATTTTATTTGATTTGGCTGTAAGATGAAGATAAATACACATCTATTTTAATCACTTATTAACTGGTTATTAACTGGATATATTATTATATGTAAGTTAGTGCTGTAGGGTCAGGCTCAGGTTTATTTTTATCACTTTATAAACCAGAGGTCTTTGATCAGTGTTCAAAAAACTTTGACAAACCCAGGAACACAGCACTGTCCCCAGAACCCTTTTCTAATGTGAAAATGTAAAGAGTGAAAACCCCTGTTTTAGCTTTGGGGTCATTTTTTTCCAGGCAGTCTGACCGCATTATACATGACATTAACAGATGACTTGGCAGCTGTAGTACCTCCAAGACAGAATTAAAAACAGCCTGTCAATACTTTATCGTGTCCAGAGAACATGTGCTTGTGTGTGTGTGTGTGTGTGGGCAGGTGTGCTATGTGATGTCAGTCCACATCGAACACGATGAAATTTCTTCAGTCAGAAACCTTGAATTATTCATAAAACAACAGAATTATTCATATGTTCTTTGAGACGGAGACGAGAAAAACATGGACGCAACAAAAACATCAAAAAAAAAAAAAAGTGAAACCCATCAGAACAAATCAGTTCTGTAAAAATACTAAAGTTAGGTGCCTCTGGTCAAACAGCTTCACTGCTTCTATTTATTTACTGCTTTTATTGGATAAAGTAATAATACAAATTCACACAATCATTAATGACCGCATGTTTGCATTTTAGATCCATGTCATACACAATGAAACATTTATGCAGAGTTGAGTGAGCTTAAATATTAATAGATAACTTGCTATTAATAAATAATCAAGTGAAATCCCTGGTGGATTGTGGCTTCTTTGGTCTGGAGCAGACAGCAGTGAATTTGTTCACTGTAGGATATGAGTGGTGAGTTTTTGCTCTGTTGCTCTGGGCGAGTGCTGTAATATAACTTAAGTTTGTGTGTATAACAGCAATGCCCCATGGGAAATACCACCGGCTTCCAATATTTATTATTTATTACATTGTTTTGTTGATATTATGCTGTGTATAGTGTATGAGAGAAAGTCTCATATAGATCTGTTTAGATTCTGAGAATGACCCTCACATTTTTAACAAGGTCTCTACAAATTATTAGATGCAGTGAAAATGATATTCAAAACATACATCATGGTCGGTTATGATCTGTACTTATTTTACAAGCTCCCTTCCACTGGTGGCACTGTTTCACTAAATCCAAAATCTAAAATAATAACAGAAACCGTGCTGCAAACTGTTGTAGGAATAATGCCCACATCAGACCCACACCTCAACATCACGGGATGTGTTTATAATTGACTTGAGTCATGAAAAGAAGAAAAAGTCACCAACCTTTGGAAACTTTTTACATTTTGGAGGTGTGGAAAAACTGTGATGTTCAAGAGTTTAATCCAATGCACTTTTTATACAGTTCAGACAATGGTTTCTCACTCTTTGGTGACTCTGCTGTGTGAGTGCTGGAAAAAGTCTGGTGTTGTACACAGCCCTGGTTCAGTAAATGGGGAAAAACAAACTAAGCGCCTCAATCTGAAAGAGCTCAGGTTCTTCTCACTGTGCATCTCAGGCTGAGCCATGGCAGAGACACTGTGTCTGGAGACATTTGAACAGTGGAAAGACCTCCACATGTTGAAAAAGCATGAAAAGAGATGTGGATTTGGCTCTATTCCTGCTGCATAGGTGGGTGATATTGACTTAAGGTGGATCTCAAGTTACAAATGAGTTTCTGTGGTAATTCAAACAGTGAATAAAAACCACCAAAATGTAACCACCTTTTGACTATAAGCATTCCACCTTAAATTTGGATCATCTGATTATCTCCACTGACCACACAGAAGTACTTTGTAGTTCTACAGTTAAAGACTATAGTTCATTTGTTGCTCTGTGTATGTTCTTAGCCCCATTCAAAGTCCAGTTTTTTTCTCATGGTACTGCACAGAAGCCAATGGGCAAATGCTTGTGCAACCGTCCATTGATTCTATTGTAAATCCTTTTAAAATGGAAATGTGTTCAGATTTTTTAGTTTTATTCCCATTCTAAAGGGAATAAGGGAATTTTCTGTGGAAACGCACTCAGACGGACTCCATCCTCCATACGGAGAATAAACTGGAAAATATAAATTATTTCTGTTTGTGACGCTGTACATCCTTTGTTTTCTTTAGAGGGAAATTAATAAATTGATTTGCCAAATTCACAAAAAAATAATAATAAAAAAATATATATCAAAGCTGAATAGTCTTTTGTTGTGTTTTTCTTTCGACTGCTCTGTGCCCAGGGCCACGTCTCTGAAGAAGAACTTGATTTCTTGATTTGCTGCAGAAAAGATCGCACCCCTGAGTGTACCACACATGCACACACACACACACACACACACACACACACACACACACACACACACACACACACACACACACCTACGCACAGAGAATAAAAAACAAAAAAAATCTCTCATCAGAGCCTTACCCAATAGGTTAAGAACACTTACTTCTCTCTTTCTTTTTCTTTTTTCCTCTTTCTTAATCTCATAATTTCTCTGGTTCTCTCTCTCTGTCACTTTCTCCCCCACACACACACATGCACACACACACACACAGATATAATGAACAGTCAAAGTTAAATTAAAAATTAAAGTTAAAAATGCACTACTTAAATTATGAAAAATTTAGCTTAGTGTTTTTTAAACAAATTTCCCTACAACACACACACAACCACACACTCACACACTCATGCACACACGCACACACAACCACACACACACAAACACGGTTTTGCATATTTCTATAAATTCTAGAAAGTAATAATTAAGTACTTAAAAAATAATAATTAAATAAATTGTTTTTCCTAAATTCAAATGGCTGTTATTTATTTAAAGAGTTTAACATTAGATAGATATCAACTATATAAATTGTCCTTATGTTTATTAGGACATCCTAGGATGTGTGAAGCTATTTAAGGCAGAATGACAATTTCTGGTAGGACTCCAGTGAATAAATCTCCACTGCAGGCCTTATTCCAGCCAGAAGACCTTCTGACCTCTGACTGACACTTAGTGTGGTGACCTCATCTTCATGTGCAGCTGTTTCAGAGCTTTCCATGTTGTTCTTTGCCTTTCTATGAGATTATACAAGCTGTGTGCTTGGTTGGGTGCCCATAAAAAACCGCTAAATTCACTAATACTAAGTGCTGACTAAAACATTTGGACATGTAGGTTGCAAGTGCCTAATAAAGGTTGAAGCTGGGTGTGTGTGGCAGGTGGTAGCACAGCTATCTGTGGCAACTAGACACAGCAGTAAAGAACATATAACGCCCCCCTCTCCATTCTAACGTCAGCCCTCAGATGACTAACCATTACTACATCTCCCAGAATGAACTGCTCAGTCCAAACAGCAAACGACAGCATTCACAGATGAGTTTACATCTAAATATACACTGGGATTGTTAATAGCCGTTGGTGGCATCATGGTCGGATTCCTGCTGGTCACTTGTACAGACACATTTGGAAAAAGACGTCACAGAAACTGGTGTGATCTCTACAAACCACCAACTTTATTCACAGACCACCATTCTCCATGATTCACTACAGACCACCTTCTGCTTCATAGAAACTCACTGCAGAAGACCTTTTAATTTCTTAATTAAATGTAATATTTAAAGATCATCATATTGTGTATTTACCATATATCAGCTTTATAATTCATATACGTCATACTCCAATTTTTACCACAGTCCACCATTTTATTCCTTGAACCACCATACACTCTGCTTCACTGTAAGAGACCCTTTAAACTCCATAGAAAACTTTTTTTTAAACCCAGGTGCCACCATAGAGATCATGTTGATTTAATACATTACCATTCTCCATTATTCATTTCAAACCACAATTTTTCTTTCTTTATTTACCACAGACCACACAGGCTTTCAATAGGGTTCATAGACCAGTTTTTTTTTTCAAAGGTTTTCTTAATATACCTCCATCCTTTATTATTAAATACAGACTGGTGCAGTACAGATTATTTTTCTTCATGGACCAACATTTTCATTCATTGCAGACCACATCATAGGTCACCGTTACATTCCCTTTATTTTTAATTACACCTTTTGAGAATAAAAATTGTTACATTTTGCTAATTGAATTTTGGCCATTCTTGCTATAAACAAGACTTGAATTGCTTGAAATCTGTGGTCGCCATTGTCTGATTCATCTCACCATGATGCACCACAGGAGACGGATGTGGACTGCAGGTAGCACATGCACTCTGGGTCTACGGAACCATGTTGTTGTAGCACAAGGCCTGGCATCATCTTACTGAAATAACCATGGGCTTCCCTGAAAAATATGCCATTCTGATGGCAGTATATGTTTCTCTAAAACTGTAATATACACCTCCATAACAAAGGAACCTTCACACATCTAAATCATCCATGCCACTCCAGGCCCAGAGAACTTGGTGGAATTTCTATACGGAATTGATGCATGTCTCTTTCCTTTAGTAATTTAAGTGACAGGTGTTTCTGAGATCATGTGGCTATATGTATCATAGTAGTGTGCTGATTTCTCATGCAGTGTCGTCTGAAGGCTTGAAGGTCATCAGTGCACCATCAGTGAATGCATATTCATCAGTGGTCTCCATGATTTCAGATTAGGAATTGAATCATTTTATAACATTATGTATTGTGGATGGTGAAAGAAAAAAAATATATTTGCAATATTTCATGATGAAATGTTTGAACTATTTTAAATTCTTTCACAAAATTCACCACATTGTGGGGAGCCATGATTGATGTTTGCTTTTTTTATACCTTTTATTCTCCTGTATGTAGTGGAATTATTCAAAATGCAAACTTGAACATTGCACATATTTTTACTCTTATTTTGCCTTGGGCCCTGTTTGTGTGTTAAATGATTTAAATTTTAAATAAGTTTATTATTACACACACACACACACAAAAAAAGTCAAAAATTTTGACTGGTACAGTGTGTGTGTGTGTATATATATAAATATATATATATAGTTATAACATTGCAAATCTTTTCTTTCTACTTTTCTTTGTCAGTTAAATAAATTATCAATGGAACATCACAGATTCTTGTTTTTATTGCATTTTACAAATAATTCAACTTGTCTGGAAATGTGCTATAATTCATCATACAGATATTAGAGCAAAATTCCAAGCAGCCTTTTAAAAAAAATACCATTGACGTCTATTTTCGGAAGCAGAAATTGATGTTAAATCAGCATTTCAAAATCAAGAAGGCAAGGCTTTGCTTGCCAAAACTGGGTAAATAAGAATGATAAGAATGAAAAAACAAACAAACAAACAAAGAACATAGGAGGCGGACTGACAATGGAGCATCTATGTAAGTCAGCATCGCCTAAAGCTACGCACAAGTTCAGTGGTAGACGCTTGAAAGGGAATGAGGAATGGGGGGGTGTGGTGGAGGTGGGTGGAGGTAGGGGGGTGGATATATGGATCCAAACAAGAGAGCGCTCATAAGTCTGAAGCTTTGTAAAACGATGTGCCAAATTTGGAGGATCAAACTCGAACTTTGAATGTTGTTTATAACTCGAAGTAAAGACAGATGAAGGTAAAGATTTGCCTGAAGCTCAGAGCAAAATCTGATCAAGCTGTAGTTGTAGGATAAAAAAAAGAAGAGGGAGAGGATAGAAGACAACACCTTACAGACTTCAGGAGTAGATTTGATAGTTGTCTACAACCTTGGGCTTGGTTAGTTTGCTACAGCTTGAATACTGTCAGAGTTTTAAAGAGTTTTAAAGTTTGAGAGAAGAGAGTTGTATGAAGTAAGAAGGGGATGTGGAAGTGAGGGACAAGTGACAAGTGGAAACAACTGGGAAACTAAAATGGAGGCATCATAATAAAAGACCAAACCAAGTAAATGATAGCTTCTCAATCATTTGTTCAGTCATAAATTCATTCATTCATTCATGGAGACATAGCCTACATGGAAAGGCAGGAACACACACTGGACACGGTGGTAGTCCATCACAGTTTATTTGAATAATAAATCCTCACATCATACTTTAGTTAAATATGGTGTTCCACAAGGGTCAGTGCTTGGCCCTCTATTAATAACACTCTATGTGCTACCACTTTGTAGACTCTGTAAGCATGCTTATGGATTCTCATACTCATATATCACTAATATTTGACCTTCACACAATTCTTTAATCTCAATCAGTTAACTTTTACTTCTGTTTAGTTATCTGTTATGCACTCCAGTGTCGACCCGAGGAGGATCCTTCCAAGGTTTCTCCTTGCCACTGTTGCCCCTGGCTTGCTCATAGGAGGCTTGGACCTGAATCTGTGCAAAGCTGCTTTGTGACGACTTTCTGTTGTGAAAAGCGCTATATAAATAAAATGTGATTGATCTCTCAACCACCCAGTCTCACACACTCACACTCATGGACAACTTCACTCACTCAGTCACATCTGTGGTCAGTTTCACACAGCCAGTCAGTGATCAGAACAATGAAAATGAATTTTGCTTGAAAAATCAGTAATGTCAGTTTTGATTATTGAAAAACACAATTTTAAATGATTAAATGACCACCATTTTTACTTCATTCTTATTTATGCACCATTTTACTTAGATTTTTATAGATCCCCATTCAACTTTTTTTTTGTTTTGTTGCCTGACAGACCATCTTTAACTTCATAGACCATAGGCAACTGTCTCTGATTTATTGTAGCTCTGTATTTTATTAAAGAGTACCTTTTACTTCGAAGACCACCATTATTAATTGTTTTAAGGACCTTACATCTGCTTTGCACGGACCTTTTAATTTCTTCAGCTTCAGAGATTATTATAAATTTTTGTTCACTGTAGACCCACATTTTACAAACACTGACCACCACTCTCACTCATTATTGAGAATATTTTCACATTATAGACCTCCATTTTCATCTGGACCACCTACATTATTTTCATTTACAAACCACCTTGTTTCTTCATAGACCACCATTCCTTTATTTATCCATTTCATTTCCACAGTATTATCGTAGAAGCGATGCAGAAGACTTGGCGCCCTTGCAGTGTTTCTGCTGTGGACCTGTTGATGGTGCTCCAGTTTTCCACTGATCGCTTTAGTGTTGACTCTCCCTCCTCGACGTCTGGGGAGTAATTAAGCAGATTAAGAGAAATGAGGGAATGTGTTTTACAGCATTCAGCGCACAAAAACCCATCTCCACGCGCCGATGCGCTAACGTGATTAGCGTAATCGGATTTGTAATCTCGCTCCAAAAATTGCCACGTGGAAGGAGCCACAGTGGAGGATTTCCAGCAAGAAAAATAGCACGCGCCACATTTAACATTTCCTACGAACAGTCGCTAGGCTAGTCCTTTTCTTCTCAATCCAAATACTTGGAGAGGACTCCGTTCTCTTGACAGCATTCTCCCACACTTTAATGAAACTGTAAATCCCTCCCTTACTATGAAGGTAACATCTTGCCCACTTCAGGAGTAGGTTTATGAGTTTTAAAGTGTTTTAAAAAGTGTTTGAAGAGGTAGAAATAGATAAAAGCATTCAGGAAACTAAATGAGGACATGGCTTAATAAGTAAAACCCAACCTGGAGTTAAGAGTAAACAATAAAATTTCAAATTAAATGATTAAAATATAGAAATTAGAATCATGTTACAGATGTGGGCAGTGTAGGAAAAGGTTGGGAGTCTTTCCAAAGGACTTGGATCATTTTCAGCACTTCATTAACACTGACATGGGGTTGGTGTGTCAGTGTGTGTTGTACCGGAGTTGTGCAGGAGTGGATCAGACACAGCAGTGCTACTGGAGTTTTTAAACACTGTCCATTTTGTTAGACACCCCTGCCTTGTTGGTCCGAGTCAGAGACAGCAGCTCATTTGTTTGTGTTGATTGTGATCTAGTCACTCATTAACGGACGCAGGACGCTGTCAGCTGGGTGTATTTGGTTCTCAGACCAATGCTGACACTGAGGGGTTTAAAAACTCAAGCGGAATTGCTGTGTCTGATCCACTCGTACAAACACAGGACACACTAACGCAACACCACCACATCAGTGCCACTGCAGCGTTGAGAACAATCCACCACCCAAATCATAGCTGGCTTGTGGGGGTCCTCACAATTTAAGAACAGGGTGAAAGAGAGGTAACAGTGTATGCCGAGCAACAGATGGACTACATTCTGTAATTGCAAAAGTACAAAGTGCTCGTGTGTGGTCAGTGATGCTTAGAGAATGGACAATGATCAAAAATAAAACCCAAACAATATAATAATATTCCATTCTGGATCTCGAAGATCATTATAATGTTGATTTCTATAAATAGCTTGTGTACCTGTGTTGTTTTTTTTAGTGTGTTATTATCTCAAGTGTCACTAACCAGGACAACTTTGTGGCTTCTGCAATGTACTTGGCCAATCAAAATGATACTGCTTCTGATTCTGATTTTCAGAACAAATGGCACCCCATTCTTGACCTTAAAGCTTCGAGGACTCCACTTCCAGACATTGGTCAAAGGGTTTAAGGCCAGGAGAGTTCACCTCCTCCATTCGCCAACAGCAATAAAGTAGGGGAAAGAAAAAAAAAAGGCATGAAAATGTAAGGTCCAAATCTGCGCGAAAGGAAGAGACAGGCCTCATCCTCGCTCCTCTTCCCTGGTTCTCCTGCCAAGCTTTATTTTCAGCTCGCTGTTTGAAATTTGAATAAGCTGCTCATACAAATCCAAAAACAGCAATCTGAAGATGAGCGTGGATTGGATTTAACTCCCAGTGATAAAAGCGTCACTAATGTGACTACTGACAGAGAGAGAGAGAGAGAGAGAGAGAGAGAGAGAGACAGAAAAATAAGAATCATGAGCTGCTCTGCACAATTCTCATGCTTCCGGAGCTTGCTTTTGGGAGATGGACATTATAACAGACCGTGATGTAGGCCATACTCAGTCCATTTTGACCTATACACCACTCCAATTCACCCCCAAGCTTGTATGGATATCCATCTTTCCATAGAACCCAGTTCTCATGCTCTGTGGCTCAGGGGAACGTTATAGACCTTTAGCCAGTCACCTCAGGTTTGTGTGGCAGCTCCAACCTATGGGTGCAATACAACACCTGTGACTGCACCTTAAATAGAGCTGGCATCACTAATCAGAAATAGTGTCTACAAACATTTGCACGTGTAATGGATACTCACGTTGTTGCACATGCATGCTAGTTTTGTTTTAAGTGTCTGTTTTTGTTGAAGCAGTTTCGTGTGGCACTATGTGAAAAGGCAGAAATAAAATGAAGAAAGTAAATGAAACTTTTACAAACGACAACATCAATTAAGATCATGCTATCTGCATGGAAGTGCTGACCACATTCGTAAAGCATGCGCCTTGGCTCAGGGATGGCATCTCACTAATTTCCTGGTGTTTTGTAGCCTCTAATTTAGCCGTTAAATAAAACCACGCTGAAGTAAGGCAGCTTGTAGTCAAGAATCATAAAACCTAACGCTGTGTAAATTGAAACTCCGTCCTTAAAGACCTTTATAGGGCCAATCCTTGTGGTGAAAAAAGTGATTCCAGTCATGGAGGAATGGAGCAGGCCCTATTAGCCTTGCCCGAGTCTCCTCATCTGCATATTTGTTGTGATGTTGCCATAGCGCTTTCACAAACAAGGCAACATCTGCAGAGCAGCGAGAGTGGACAGAGGTGACGTTGTGCTGCAAGTCCACTGTTCACCGCTGTCCACTGTTTATATGGGGGGAGCTCGCAGCTCTAATGCAGAGCAGTTGGGAAGTCTGAGGTACAACATCTGATATTTTGAGTAGAGAAGAGTTTTAATTGAACTCATCAGCTTTCTAATGTCTCAGACTTTCGAAACTTTGCATTTACTTTAAACCCTGCGGTCACTTGGTTGGTCTCGTGCTTGCATTCGTCACATATAACAGTCACATAAGGTAAAACCCTACAGTAAGAAATGAAAACATGCATTCATTTTGTATGCATATAAATAATTTTAATGTGTCCACAAACTTGTTTTATTCACTTGTTTTACAGAGTCTAGTGGAGTATAAGTGGTTTTATTAGGCAACGTAAACACAGCGGCACTACTGTTGAAGTCTGAAGAATGTAGATTACATTATTCTCACTGAAATGTGGATTCTATCTCATAACTAACTCTCACTCTTACTTTCACTCTCTCTCTCTCTCTCTCTCTCTCTCTCTCTCTCTCACTCTCTCTCTCTCACACACACACGCACACACTCATGCACAAACAGCTGCTGCGAGAAGTGCCTGGCTTAATCCACACATTTATCTCTTATAAAGTTGTTGAAGCTGGAATATGGAGATGTTATATTTTCTGAGCTCTGAGCTCTGCACTGCAGTTTTTCCAGTTAAAGCATGTGTCGGAGCTTGTATTTCCCTGAAACTATAAATGTGCAAATTTCAAGATTCTAATTTAAATATCAAAAAAATACTCTGTATTTTTAAAATAAAGAAAAAAGAATGGCTGGCTTTGACTTGTTCGTATGTCACTGTACACATTTATTTGTTTTTTCTCCCTTCAAAAATAAATAAATTAATATATAAAAAACAGGAATTACATTTTACATACATTTTAACTTATGATTAATTATGATTAATCACAGAACGGGGTGATTATATTACACACACAGACACACACACACAAATCAGGCAGGTAATGAGAGAGAGAAACAGAGAGGAAGAGAGAGAGAGAAAGAGAGAGGGAGAGAGAGAGCGAGAGTGAGAGAGAGAAAGAGAGAGAGAGTGAGAGAGAAAGAGAGAGAGAGAGAGAGAGAGAGAGAGAAAGAGTGAGAGAGAGATAAATAGTGAGTGAGAGAGACAGAGAGAGTGAGTGAGATAGAGAGATAGAAAGAGAGAAAGAGAGAGAGAGAGAGAGCGAGCGAGCGAGAGAGAGAGAGAGAGAGAGAGAGAGAGAGAGAGAGAGAGAGAGCGAGAGAGAGAGAGAGAGAGAGAGAGAGCGAGAGAGCGAGAGAGAGAGAGACTATAATGCTGATGGCGATATCTGTCTGCCTTTGCCCGTCATAAATGAACACATTAAACACAGGCAGATACCGCTGGCCGAATACTTAAGACAAAAGCACAACAACAATGGAGCATTTACAGATAAAGGAGAATAGACAGTTGAATCCAAGCCAGAGAGACAAGACACAAACCCACAGCTGCCTTTTAAAGGACATTTAACTGCAGATAAAAACAACAGCTTAATGCCTGCATACATAGAAAAATATCACTCCTTTTGTCATTTATAGTTTTTTCCAGATTGAGTCATTGTCTGCTCACCTGCATTAACTAAACGTCTCCCAATCACACACAATGTCTGCAGCCTGGGGGTGCGGGGAGGGGGGGGGGCAAGCTCCACAACCTCTTTTCCAGCTGCTGCGAACACAGTGCTAACTGATAGCTCAACATGCTTGGAGGAGAACTACAGTTATGCCAATTAACAGAGGTCTGTAATGACTAGCATGATGCTGACTGATGGAAGGAGTAGGAGGGCCATCCTGCCCACCCAGAGTATGGAGCCCAGTTTTACTCTCCTTTGGGATCCCCGGGCTCCAATGGCCGATATTTGTAGCCAATGCTAAGACAATATGTGGTACAGCGTATGCTAAACAAGGCCACCTCCAAGGGAGTGTCCTACTCTATGGCGCATAAACTAGTTCATTGCTAGACTACAAGTCAGTTTGGTCCTGTATCTCATGTGAGTACCTGAAAAATGGCCGTTTTTAATCACATGTTCAGTCATTTGCTTCTTTTCTGTGGTAATAATTTCTTATCGCTCTGATCAAGACTCAAACAACGACTCGTTCATTAGACTTTGAGACAGAGTGAGACTAATTCAAGTGACCTTTACCTGTCCAAGTAAACCCTCAGCTCCAGTCGAGATGAATTAATGAAGCAGTGGAGTGATACTTGTTGGAATAACCTGAAGCCTGCTGCTGTGTGGGAGGAGGGAAGGGAATGACGGCTTCCGCTGTGGCCTCTGGGGACCGACAGGACGCCTCCAGAGCACGTCTCATCAGAGAAAATAAGAGCAATCATCCGTGTGTCTTGCTGGGAATGTGATATAATTACTGGACCTTATGCTAATGTCATGAAGGTGTCGTTAGCCCAGAGGACACTGGTTGGACCTGTCTAAAACTACTGATGTTAAACAGAGCAGAGAGCTAAATAGCCAATATGTTGGCTATATCCGGACTGTTGAATGTCCACTGTGTTTTAAAAACACAGATGTTCAACTGCATCCACAAACCTTGTATATTCTCCATAGAAAAGCATGAGATGAACTGGCGTGCGTCACCAGGCCCAATGCAATGTGTTGGCTAGAGAAGTGTAAAGTGCCTTAGCATTGGGCTGCAGAACAGTGGAAATGTGTTCCCCTGCGTGATCCCCTGCGTGACTGTGTTCTCCTGCGTAATACATTTGGGATGAGTTGGAGTGTATCTGAGGCCTGATCATCCAACATCACAGTTCCAACTGTAATCTGCCGGAAACAGCCAGAAGTATTCAGTTGTTCTTAACATACCTTGAAGGAAGAGTAATGGAGAGAGCCGTTAGCATTAGCGTCTATTTATCTCGACCGGGTCTGCTCAGTGATGAATGTACTGGAAGTATATTTCCCAGAGCTCCTGATTACTTTCTAGGAATTGAACCCTACGTTAAATGCCTTAAATGACTGTAGGTCCAAAAAGTGCACTGCAATCCTGATGACGTCTTCTTCAACTCAGTTGTCATGGCAACACTCTGGTTATGTTACTTCATGCCCCTGGGTCTGCAATGATGTTAAAACGGAAATATTTTTCAAGTACCGCCCTCAATGACCACTACCAAAACAATTAGTTTAATTGCAGTGAGCAAATGGAGATGTCTTCTAGAATGTTGTTCATGTTTTCAGAAATGGACGGTCCTGGTTAAGGCACGTTTATGTGAAAACACACGGCAGGATTCTCCACTGTTTAGTTCTACCCCTAGATCTAGCTGTAGCTGAATACACTGAGGAGTGAAAACCCATCCTCCGGCCTTTACAGGACATGCATAAGCAATAGCATATGATTGGACAGTTTTGTACGTCAATTAAATGACCCCTCCCTGTCAGTGGGAAGCTTGGCCGTGGCAAATGATCAAATGAAAAGCAAAAATTAAACATTTAGCTGTCACTACATCTAATGTAGGTATTTCTAATGTTGCTTAGTCCTGGATCTAACTCCTGGAGGATGTGGTCATAAATGTTATGAGCTTCAAATCCAGAAATGATTTTGCTTAGAGTTAATATACCTCTTTCTTTATGTATACGATTTTTTATATTTCTTAAAAGAACATTTTTACCTTAAAAACACAAATCATGCCTAGTTTTCCTTTAAATTTCTTTATTTTCTAAACTACTGTCTAGTGTCTCCGAGTGACTGTGAGGAGTGTGGTGTGTTCTCTCTGTGTCTGCGTGGGTTTCCTCTGGGTGACTGTCTGTGAGGAGTGTGGTGTGTTCTCTCTGTGTCTGCGTGGGTTTCCTCTGGGTGACTGTCTGTGAGGAGTGTGGTGTGTTCTCCCTGTGTCCATGTGGGTTTCCTCCGGGTGCTCCGGGTTCCTCCCACAGTCCAAAAACACACGTTGGTAGGTGGATTGGCGACTCAAAAGTGTCCGTATGTGTGAGTGTGTGAGTGTGTGAGTGAATGTGTGTGTTGCCCTGTGAAGGACTGGCGCCCCCTCCAGGGTGTATTCCTGCCTTGCGCCCAATGATTCCAGGTAGGCTCTGGACCCACTGCGACCCTGAACTGGATAAGCACTTACAGATAATGAATAAATGAATGAATGAATGTAACATGCCCAATGGCAAGAGCTGGCTAGAAGGTTATAAACCCCAGTGTTGTAGAAGCTGTATATCAGTGAAAAGAGGTGCTGCTGTGTGTTTTTCCAGCTCACGTCATTTTGCTGCTGCTTTTGTGTGTGTGTTTGTGTGTGTGTAAATGTCACTGAGATTCTGTGAAGTGGGTCTTGCAATGTATATGTATGCATGTATGTATCTGTGTGTGTGTGTGTGTGTGTGTGTGTGTGCTTGTGTATGCTCTTGTGCGTGTGTGCAGAGGACAGACAGGTGCAGACAGTTTGTGTCAGATTGCATTTGACTCAGATGTTGCAGCTTCATTACTGCTGCAAATGAAAAGGGGCTTCTTTCCCCTCCACATATCTCTGCTTTGGTCAGAGTCTCTCTCTCTCTCTCTCTCTCTCTCTCTCTCTCAGACACACATGCACTATAGAGGCAGTAGATTCAGCCATCAGGTGTCCATGTATATGTTTTAAAAGTAGGTCCCCAGCATTCCCACCGTCATCTGTGGCTGAGATGTTGTGATTGCTGCCAAATTCTGTCGAATATGATATGTGTATATGTTTCTTTCTTTTTTTTTTTTTGTAATAATGAGTGTAGACAAAGTAGATATGGAGATATCATAATTAAAATGAAATTTTAAAAAGTGCAAAAAGGAAATGGGACAGATGCTGTATTTATTTTTAATAATAAAATGACAAAAAAAAAATTAAAACAAAAAGAAAAAAAAGGTTGGACTCTAGTGACTACAAACTGAATACAATAGAGAGTGGGGGAGGGGCAGACTTGCTGGAATAGAGATAGAGAGAGAGGGAGAGAGAGAGAGCGCCAGAGAGATGAAACCCGGGCATGGTAAACATGGTTTAATATGACATATACATGCAAAATCAGAAATATAGTCATGACTGTCTGTAATCTGTATTTCAGACTCTTAAAATGGGTTCATGGCACACATTTTCACAGCAGACAGACCCTGCTTTATAACATTGTCCTTCACAACAAACGAGAGTTGGATGAACACATTCACCTTCAAGCCTTTGTCACACACTGCAGGTTCAGGATTAGTGCAGGGGTGAAGTTAAGATTATTTTCCCAGGTATGAGAGGGAACTGGTAGTGAAAACTCCATTGGTCTTCTCGTTGTGGTGAGAATCTCCATATTTTGCAGAACAGAAGCCAGAAACTTTTCCACTTCTCCTTGGTGACCTCTCTGTGTTTGCACTTAACCGCATGGCCTTCGTAGAAACACACAAAAGAGAAGCAGCAGCCTCGCTGGCGGAGTGTTTGTAAGTGTTGATCATGGATGTAATATGAAATGTAATTGTGAGGAGAGCTATGGCTTCAGTTTTAGCATTGGAGGCTGGAGCTACCACTGACGAAAGGATAGGAAGATAAGACTTTGTTAGGGTCTGAAACCTTTTGAGAGAGGCAACATGACAACATGATGTGATGGGTAACAATTATGTTTCTAACTAAAAAAATACAGGGGTTGGACAATGAAACTGAAACACCTGGTTTTAGACCACAATAGTTTATCAGTATGGTGTAGGGCCTCCTTTTGCGGCCAATACAGCGTCAATTCGTCTTGGGAATGACATACACAAGTCCTGCACAGTGGTCAGAGGGATTTGAAGCCATTCTTCTTGCAGGATAGTGGCCAGGTCACTACGTGATGCTGGTGGAGGAAAACGTTTCCTGACTCGCTCCTCCAAAACACCCCAAAGTGGATTTAGATCTGGTGACTGTGCAGGCCATGGGAGATGTTCAACTTCACTTTCATGTTCATCAAACCAATCTTTCACCAGTCTTGCTGTGTGTATTGGTGCATTGTCGTCCTGATACACGGCACCGCCTTCAGGACACAATGTTTGACCCATTGGATGCACATGGTCTTACTGGTGCAATGTGCAATTAATGAAGATTGGCCACCAGGCTGCTCCAATTTAGCCATGAAACCTCCCACACTAAAATGACAGGTGTTTCAGTTTCATTGTCTAACCCCAGTAAGAATGTGATAAGTCAGTGGGTATGGAAATAAATAATTAAGTTCATAGCTGAATACATAAATATGTACATAAACATTTAAGTAATTAAGTAAAAGATTAAGCACACATGTAAGCACATATTTAAATAAATAAATACATTTGTGTTCTCCCTGTGTCCGCGTGGGTTTCCTCCATGTGACTGTCTGTGAGGAGTGTGGTGTGTTCTCCCTGTGTCTGCATGGGTTTCCTCCGGGTGCTCCGGTTTCCTCCCACGCTCCAAAAACACACGTTGGTAGGTGGATTGGCGACTCAAAGGTGTCCGTAGGTGTGAGTGTGTGAGTGAATGTGTGAGTGTGTGTGTTGCCCTGTGAAGGACTGGCGCCCCCTCCAGGGTGTGTTCCTGTCTTTCGCCCAGTGATTCCGGGTAGGCTCCTGACCCACCGCGACCCTGAAATGGATAAGAGTTACAGACAATGAATGAATGAATGAGTATATAAGAAATTAAGTTGCATGTAAATTTAATAAGTAATAAATACAGTTTTAACAAAAAACATCAACAGACAAACAGTCTTTGATTAATACGCTTAATCTGTTTGACAGCACGGCTTGCTGCACAGGTCCCAGGTCGCTTTTCCATTAGCACAGCCCCCTTAAGAATTGTATTTGTTGTTGTTGCAAATCACTATCTCTAATGGGGGCTTTAAAAAAACACAACAATTGCAGTGGTAAGGTCTGTAAGGTATTAGCAGTGCGGTGTTGTTTACATGTCATGCATTCGCATCTTGTTGTAGTTCTGTTTTTTGAGATTGAACACAGCCCAACCCTCAATTTCTCACAGGTCAGTAGTTTTTAATGTTCCTTGTTGCACGTTTGCACTGGAGTTTTTGTCAGCAACCAATCCAAGGAGTTTCAAACCTCTTTAAAAGACCAGAGCATAATTTTACAAGCTGCTGTTAAAAAACAAATGTGATTTGGTTAGTGAAAAAGTAAAAGAGCCGAGCCGAGCTGAGTAGGTCCCATGCAGTGGAAAAGCGCCAGTAGAAAGTTCTCTCCCCTCTCTCTGTTAATACGACTTGCATGGGGACTGGGAAACTGTGATTGTCGAGTGGTGGGATTTGTTGCAGAATGTTTGGTTGGCGCTATCTTAACTTTGTTAACGTTGGCATTTTGTTTATAGCCAGTTGTGCTTGGGATCAACCGTAATTATGACGGCCTCCAAGTCCCTGGACTTTACAGCTGTCCAAATAGAACAATGTTTACCATTGATTTTCACAAGATTCATTGCATGAGCTTTGTGGGGTGCGAATCACATGCTGATGGAGGCTGGATCTTATCATGATCGCCAGTGTTTAGAGCCAAGGAAGCCCGCCCAGTCCTGGAAACCCTCGAAACTCCTTGGAACTCTGGAACAGACGATCACACCGAAACCTTTAGGACCTTGCATCACTGTTCGCTGGCATGAAGAATAGCAGGCGTAAAACCATGACCTCAAATCCAAGGCCTGGGGATCTGCCGTGGCCAAGACCTAGTTCCTAACACGAATGCACAAGGGCAGGGTTGCTAGAGCATAGTCTTCTCTCCATAATGCTCCTCTGCTTTTTACGTTTGAGCATGAGCAAGCAGGACAGACGTTCATCATCTGTGGGCTTTAATGCAAATACAACTGGCAGAGAGAATCTGCTCTGAGCAATTCACAAACCCGGAAACCCGCGACCTCCACCCCGCTGTGCCCCAGCTCTGCTTCTATTTTCGATCTGCCGCACTACCACTCGGCTCCCTGCTCTTACAGGCCCTTTAAGAGAAGCCCGTTGCTGTCAAATTGGATTCTGGAACGCCTGCAACATGGTCCCGCTCTTGGGCTTTTGGTTATTAGTTTGATTTGGTAAGCAAGAGGGCCCGCTCTGATGAATCTAATACGACATCGTGTGATGTTGATACAGGGATTTAGGGAGTAGAATATGGTGAATCTGATCCAGAAACTGTCCTACTAGGGCTGGGGAGAGAAAAGATTGTGGTGTTCAGTTTCCAGCAGAAGGTTTAACCAGTGACTTGTGTAGGACTCCTCTGAGGTGTTGAGTAGTGGTGGGCATTGCCGTTCTTTCCGAACACTCATTCATGAATGAATCATTACCTTTCTTAGGCGCTGTTCTCAGATTTGTTGTGCTATTCTGGAGCGTATGAACAATAGCAGCTTCAGTGAAAAGGCTATTTCATATACCTCACCTTAAATCCTTAAATGCTATGTAATAATTGTTTTCCTTTCTATGTAATAATTGTAAATTTTCTTGTCTTTCATGATTAATGATTTTCTGGGAATTTAAGATATAAAAATATAATTATAAAATATGAAATTATCTCTTAACTTGAGCCATTTTGTAGACCCCCCCCCCTCATTCTTTTTAACCCTCATTGCTCACTAGAAGCCTAATACCTACTTTCAAATACACACAGTATTCATTCATCCATTCATTCATTTATCCATCTTCTTTCACTGCTTCATCCTAAAAAGGGTGCCAGTTCATTCAGACTGTCATACACTCACCCAGTCACTCACTCACACACAACTGTGGACAGTTTCATACACTCATTCTGTCACTCACCCACACCTGTGGAGAATTTCACACACTCACCCAGTCACTCACACACTCACACCTGTGGACAATTTCACACACTCACCCAGTCACTCACACACTCACACCCGTGGACAATTTCACACACTCACCCAGTCACTCACACACTCACACCTGTGGAGAATTTCACACACTCACCCAGTCACTCACACACTCACATCTGTGGACAATTTCACACACTCACCCAGTCACTCACACACTCACACCCATGGAGAATTCACACACTCACCCAGTCACTCACACACTCACACCAGAGGAAAATTTCACACATTCACCCTGTCACTCACACACTCACACCAGTGGGCAGTTTCACCCTGTCACTCACACACTCACACCTGTGACAATTTCACCCTGTCACTCACACCTGTGACAATTTCACACACTCACCCAGTCACTCACACATGTGGACAATTTCACACACTCACCCTGTCACACATTCACACCAGTGGACAATTTCACACACTCACCCTGTCACACACTCACACATGTGGAGAATTTCACTCACTCACCCTGTCACTCACACACTCACACCTGTGGAGAATTTCACACAGCCAGTCCATCTATCATTGACTGTTTGGGAATTCTGTTGTGGGAAAAGTCAGGAGCCCCCATAGGAAACCCACTAGCGGGTATTTATTTGGCCTCCATTTGGTTGTGGTTGGATTGAATTTATTTAGCTTTGGAACTTTGTGAGGATTTTTTTTTCAGGAAACACTCAAGACAAAGTTTTGTTGAGCTAGGTTAGGGTTTAGACAGAATGTAATCTGACTACATTTCGATTCTGACTGGATTTGTCCAGCGTTATTCAAGGAAGAATTCTCTTTGACTACAATCAAACTCGGATCTGAATCATGGTTCTCTGTTAATGGGACGGACTAAGAATATTCTCAGGATAAATTCAGATTTGGACCTAAACACTCTGAGTCTTTAATTTTCTTTTGTCTTTGGTGGCTGCTATCCGCAGATTTAAAGGTTGCAGGGAAACCGGTGTCACGTCTGAACAACTGGCATCGCTGAGAGAGATTGCTCATCACGCTGCGTTCCCTCAGGGCAGAACACACTCTGTAATTACAGCCCTGAACTTCTGATGCATCAGAGTGCCGGGTCGAGCGTCTTTCCTCTCCATATGTTCCATGCTGGCCCACATTCCACTGGCTGAGCATCTCTGGTGTTGTGTTATAGAAGCTCGGGGACAGTCTGTGTTCACAGTGCTGCAGTTATTTCGGAGCAAATGTTCAGTACAAGGACCTCCCCAACTGAAATTAATTTATTCTGCAGAAAATTAAAGGCAGTACACTGTGGCATGTTATATTGGGTTAATTGTTGGAGTCGGGGGCATGTTTGTTCTAAGTTTGTGGCTGGGGTTTCCTGGATTGCAGGGAGGTCAGAATGTCGGTGGTCACCAGGGAGCCATCACTGCTGAGTAACATCATCCCTCTACACTCTGCTCCAGACTTAATATCACCGCATTGCATTGTGCTTTATTAAATTTCTTTAATAAACGCCCCCTCCAGGGTGTGTTCCTGCCTTGCGCCCAGTGATTCCGGGTAGGCTCCGGACCCACCGTGACCCTGATCTGGATAAGAGTTACAGACAATTAATGAATGAATAAATGAAAGAAACTGAATTAATTTCAGACAATATACCTTTTTTTTTACCACATCCTGATTTCTAAAAAAAAATTGATTGAATTAATGTAATAAAATATTCAGATTTTTTTTCACCCATTAATTTCTGAGAGTCCCCATTGCTAAAGTATGTGATTTTAAATATGAATATGGATATAAAATATATACCCTGTACATAATTGGATGCAGATTTGTATTTTAATGGATGAAGAAACACCACATAATGATCTCCCTCTCATTTATTGTCTTCAGGGCGTTATGAAATAAAATCATCTGAGCACTTAATATTGTATTTAAATATATTATTTTTAAAGTTATTTTTTTTATGTGAATAATAAATGTGAAATTGCGTGCCAAAAGATGCAATACATTACTCCCTAATAATTATTAACTTAATTTACCTACATACTCTTTCCCTTCAAGGTCAAGGTGGGGTTTTTATTCTAGGGATTTAAGGAAATAGAGTGTGGAATAATAGTAATTACTACTTTGTGTTAATGGAACAAATATCTTCATCATTGAAAACACTGTTACAAGCCATAAGACTAATTGCTTAAAATTAATATCAAAGGAAAAATTTAATAAATCAACAAAATATTGAAATAAACTAGATACATTTACTTAATAATTAATTTAATTATTTAAATATGGGCCATATACTTATAAATAATTAATGTATAATATTTTCTACTAAATAATACATGATAATTTATGCACAGTGCTCATCTCCATTGTCGCTGGGGCTAGATTTATACAGTAAGTAAGTAAATAAATAAATAAATAAATAAACAAATAAGGTCAGTGTTGGAAAGGTACACTCTGGATGAACAACGCTGATTACTTCACTCTCTCTCTCTCTCTCTCTCTCTCTGTGTGTGTGTGTGTGTGTGTGTGTGTGTGTGTGTATCTCCGTATCTGCAGGGGATTTGTTCTCTTTCTATGATGGGATGTCTCTATTAACCATTAAATTAAAAAACGGATTAAACCTGTGGCTGTTTCTACAGACATGACCTACATTATACATCATACATAAAAATATACACATATCATTAATAAACATACAGAGATAAACTTGCCAAGCAGAAACAAACAGCACTAATGAGTGTCTTTAGTCACTAGTCATTGACTTACGAGATATGTCCAAATATTTATGGGCACTCCTTCAGTGAATCAGTAAGCTACTTTATTGCCCCCGTGTTGGACACAGATGTTCAGCTGTGCGTTGCCAGCTTTAAAATTCGGATCATCTGCACATGAGCTAATGTCAACACTCTTAATGCCAAGTGTTGCAGGGGGGGCGTATAACCCAGGGGCCCACACCTTTCAGCTGGGGTGCCAGGGATCTCTGTTCACTAAAGTTGTGCTTCTCAACCCTGCTTTTGGAAGCACTCTGCCCTGCACATTTTAGTGGTTTCCCTGCTTTGTTCCCACTGCAACTCAGGAAAGGACTTGTTCATTAACCAGTTATTTGAATCAGGTGTGTTGGGAGAAGGGAACGGAGTAAATGTTCAGGGCAGGGTGCCTCCAGGAGCATTAAATATCTCACCATCTGATGTCACTTTTCCTTTATGTGGTACCTACTCTACTTTACTTGACTCTACTCTGTTTTTTCACTTTTCCATTGGGCAAATCTGGTCTCTGATACGTGGAGGCAAGTAATGTTTTAGTACCCACTCGATTGTGGTTCCAAACGAGTCAAATAGGGACTCTAAAATATTAGATGTAAATCTTGGCCAGAGAGAATCTAGGCATCTGTAAATCCTTCAAGCTACAGCCAAAATTACATTTTGGGAACTTTGGCTTCCAAAGCCCACAGTTCCCTTTCTACATTTTAAAGCAGGGGTAATTAACTCAAATTACAGATTAATTCAAGTTAGAGAACGCCAAGGTCTGGAAGATAAAGTATAACCTGCATTACGATCAGTGCCATACCCTGTATATTGAAGTAGTCTTGTAGTTATAGCAACATTTTATGTAGTTAACAACTGACTTTCAACTCAAATTACCCAAGATTTATAAAATTATTAATAACTTAATAATTAATTCTCTAAATAAAATGTCATTTTTTCATTTCAAGTAAAATGTACAAATAAAACTATGATTTTGAAAATAAAATAAACATGTAAATAAAGTTCCTAATGACTTGCAGCTGCAGTTGACTTACTGCTTTACATAACCAACAATCTGATTGGCTCTTATTACTGAAAGGCGGGACTTTATCCATTAACAGCAAGCTGATTGGTTCTTTATGCAGAAGGATGGTAATCCGTGTTTTCAGCGTTATGAGAATTTCAACCCGTAATCATTCCCTTATACTTAAAGTTTCTGGTTTTAACTCACACAACACTATCATCTCGAAAGTGTCCTGAAAGAGCTTTTAAAATGTCTCTTGGGCTATTTTTACTGGCCCCAGGACAGCGGTGTCTGGAGCCCTGCCCTGTGTGTGTCACTCATTGGAGTCACAGCGCTCATCATAATGCACAGATCTGATTGGCTGTAGACTCACATGTGAGAAGCAAAAACACGTGATTAGTTCCGTTTCCTGGTGATGAGTCACAACATTTAAAACAAATAGCTCTTAATAGTTTATCAGTTACAGGTCCAGGTCCGGATAGAACAGTGCTGGGGTCTGGACTCGGACCATTTCGTGACCTGCTTTAAAGGGCAGCCATTGTAGTGGAAAGAGAATCAGGAATCAGGTACCAAGTGTAGGTACCGTTCAGTGAAAACGTCTTGTGTCTGTAGGCTAACAAATCCTCACAGCAATGTTCCAGCACCTAGTGTAAAGCCTTTTCAGAAGAGTCAAAACCACTGCTGTTTATAAATGTGTGCAAACTACCTAATAAAAAAATGATGGACGAGCATTTGTCCAAATACTTTTGCCTGTGTAGTGGGAGGCAATCGAGGAGTGGGGCCATTCGATTCTATGATAAAAATAAACCATAAGATATTTTTTTCTCAAAATAAGACCAGAACGTGCGGCTCCTTGAATACAAGGCTTGGACACGACAGATAAACACACATGTCCAGTTGGAGCCAATCTCTTCTTTGCGGCAAGTTTTTTCTTCTTCTGTCCCTTTAATTAAACAACAAACTGAAGAAAAATGAACAAACAAACAAATAACGAATTAAATAAATAAATATAAATAATCAGTCACGATCCTCTCTTGGCCGATCCCCTGCTTCTGTTGGTTCTCCAGCTTCTCTAACACCTACAGAATCTCCTCACAGCTTACATTTTACTCCAATCAGCCGTAACATTAAAGCAACCTCCTTATTTCTGCACTCAATGTCCTTTCTCTCAGCTCTACTGATCATACAGGAGCACTTTGTAGGTCTGCAAGCACAGACTGTAGCCTACTAGTTGCTCTGCATACTTTGTCAGCCCTATTTCACCCTGTTCTTCATTACTCAGGACCAGTGCTGGACAAAGTACACAAACCATGTGCTTTGAGTGAAAGTACAGACACTCAAGGTAAAATATTACTCCAGTAAAAGTAGAAGTCCTCGCTGTAGATCTCTATTTGAATAAAAGTATGAACGTATTTTCCTTCAAATGTAAGGAAATTAAACATATTCTGATGTATTATGGCTCTAATGTCCTATTATCATTTTTGTAAGAAGACTCACACTTAACCCATTGCAGGTGAAAAGACTAGTGTCACTTTTGGCTCTCCGGACTTTGTGCTACAACTCCAAACTAACAGAGGTTGCTGCTTCCTGAGCATTAAGCCCCAATTAAAGCTTCTGTGTGGAGAAATGTAACTCGTCACGTTTATGCAGACCACAGCGACTGTGATTGGTCTGCAGTTGAACGAACATGGTTCAAAAGTCCAGAACTATTAACTCTTAAATATTAAGACCAAATATTAACAAACACGATGTTTGAAATCCAGCCCTAGTGGTTTGGCGGTGTAATTGCAGAGCAACACAGAATCTAACGCACAAGTATAAACTTTCATAATGGCATAAGACGCTTGTGTATGACATAGTTTTTTCTCAAACACTAGTTACGATAAGGGGATTTACTTCTGCTCCTGGGGCTCCCCGTATTGCAGTTAACTTCTACAGCACTGTACTGAAATTGGTAGCGAGGGAGAGGGAAGGGGTGGTTTCCTACCCTCCTTCAAAAGTTTCATAGTGCAGTGTCTGCAGTGCTTCCCTATTACAAGTCAGTGAAGCATCACAATAATTTTGAAGCTGTAATTTTGAGGTAAAAATAGTACATAGTGTGCCTTTAAGCTCTCCGTTTTGTCTACACAGTTGCAGAGTATAGTTTGAGATATTTCTGCAATTCTAAAACATCTGTTCCTTAAATGGGCTACGGTTAGCATTTTCTGACTGATACTTGTTTTAGTTTTTTGGACTTGTTTATCCCTCTGTGCTGATTTTTGGGTTTTGGAATATTTCGTCTGGTCTTGACCTTGCTTCACGTATTGTGTTAAATAAATCTCCAACTGACTCTCACCCTCGCTGAGTGATTTTTGAAACCTACAGCTCCGTAAACCGTGTATATGAATGAATAGTAGATACTGATGACTCAAATACAGCCAAACACTAAATGGTACAAATCATTTTGTTCATTCATAACGGTTCTAAGAGCTGAAAGTGATTACTTACAGTCTCAAATTCGCACTGCAGTTGATTAAAACAAAGTACAGTTACGAATACAGGTACAGGTCCTCACAGGACCACCACAGGTCAGGGAGCCTATAATGTGGGCGGTGGATCATGCTCAGTGCTGCAGAGGCACGGACGTGGTGGTGATATGTTAGTGTGCGTTGTGCTGGTAATGGTGGATCAGACACAGCAGTGCTCCTGAAGTTTTTAAACACTTCATTGCCAAGGCTGGATTCAGAACAGTCCACTAACAAATAAAAATATCTTTTGTGCACTGATTATGGACAAGAGGCAGACTAACACAAACTGCCCAGCAACCGATGAGCACTGCTGTGTCTGATCCACTCATACCAGCACAACAATGTGGCTACATATGGGTTTAGAATCATAAACCAAGTCAAGTGTTGATTAGAGGGATACAAAACCTCTCAGCATTGTGTTGGAAAATGTGTGCGATATCCTGCTGTGTGTGTGTGTATTAGGGTACTGTGTCAAATTAATGACCCCCTTTTCCCCCCACACACTGTCTGCACAATAAGAGTTAATACTGAAGGACCTTTAACTGATCTTATTACGGGTTCCCAGTGGCCGGCCGTGACGCAGGCTAATCTCCATTAGTGTTATCAGTGGCAGATGACTGCCCTTGAGGAGCAGGTTATTAGTTATTAGCTCTGAGTGACGTCTCTTGCCTTAATATCAGACACGATGGAGGGGATCATCCCATTGGTTTATCGCTTGATGACACACTCAACAGAGCAAAACACACACACAGTGTAAGTAACTGGTACAATCATAATTTGCTGTGATGACGCTGATGGTGATGTTCCCTTCTCAAACCTTGTCCAATAGGAGACTCTGTGGCGTGTGTTTAAAATAATGAGGCGTTTATTAACTGGGAGGAGTTTTTGATTCCAATGGCAACCTTAATGTCTTAATATTCTGGGCATCCATTCACATGTTGATGAAGATGATGCAGTGAAGTGGAAGGCTATTCTTAACAGCTTAAATAGAGAGCATACTTTTGTCATAGAGATCAGCAGCCACTGTATTTTATAAAAGCTTCATTCAGGACGAGCTGATATCCCATCAGGCGTCAGGTGAAACGTTTACTCCAATAGGAAAAGAGTTTCTTTGGAGAGGGAGATTTAAACAACGGAAATTCAGGAATGTTACAGAACACAGGGATATCAATAAGGCTACATCACATCTCCATAAACCTTTTATTTTGACTGCCACACTTACACTACGCTTAAACATCTAGGAGGGCATGGGAGCAACCATAGCGTCGGAGAAGTGGGTTTAGGGAACGGAGGTTGCCAGTTAATCTTCATACACCAACAGAAAAAAGAACAGTGCTTTGTAGTGCAAGGTTTGTGTGTGTGTGAGAGAGAGTTTGCTCAATACCATGGACTGGTTATCAGTCTGGAGTCTCAGTTTCCCCACAGGCATAATATAGTGTCAATGTGTAAAATTCTCTAAAGCAAAACTAAAGCAATTTGACAATGGGGTGGAAATGGACTGTTCACATATGAATTTCTCATGTCTTTGAACTGTGAAAAATCCGTCTTAAACTTGCATTTAAACATAACCCCAGCCCTAAATCTAACCATAAACCTGGCCCTAAGCCTTAGTACAAATTCCAAAATGTTAGTAACAACAGGATTGTCCCCACAGTGTCATTCTCACACAGACAGTTTACAGCACTGTTTCTGTAGCTCTTCTTCAGGTACATAACAGTGAATATATGAGAATGAAGTGAAATAGCGCCACCAGTGTATGGGAGATAATTTATTGATTAAAAAAACAATTATGCACTCTCAGGAAATCTGCCCCTGTGCTGATACATTTTGCTGCCACTGTGATGGTACCCTCAAGGGCACATATTCATTAAATTTAGTCGGAAGTGAACTGTTATCCCATATTAACAGTTTGTATTAAATTTTTTAATCTTTTTTTAAATAAAGGATTATTAATTATTAAATTTTGATAATAGAACATGTTATTAATTATTGTTCAAAATCATGTATTATTGAGTATTAATTTTTTTATTAATTACCTTTAAATTGTGTTGGTATTTTTCATCTCCAGGACTTATATTTGTATCATTTGTTTACACAGTTCTATAATAAAAGCTTAATCTCCTTCTGAAGATGAAAATGTAATGAACCTTTAGGGAACAAAACTGGACTTTAATACCACTGCTGTACCTTTTAAAGGTACATTTACACTGTTTGTATGTTTAGTGCCCAGTAATGTATTTGTACAGTATCATTTTTTTCAGAGAGTGGAACAAATATTCTGACTGGATATTAAGGTCACTGCATGGTTCGGGAAATAAAGGCCCTCCCCCAGCTTCCTCTCCACAGCTCAGTGAAGAAGGGGCTAACCTATTAGAGAATCCACAGGAAGCTGTTCTCCACGTAGTTTCTTGAGAGGAACGTGATGTTGGGAAGGTTTCATGATGGACTAAACGGGAACAGACGAATTCAGGAATGAAAACCTTTCCTTTTAGTATGAGTTATTCGTACTGAAATACGTAGTCTCCATTTCACAGTTCCTCTTTCATAGTGGTTCCCAGCTTGATCTCACTATAGGTCTAACCTATACACACTCTATGACCAACAGCTTCTACTCTTCTGGGCAGGCTGTAGATTAGATCGTGTCACATTCGGCCTCAAGAACATTCGTGATGTAGGGTGCTGATGTTGAGTAGTTAGGCATGGATTTTCACTACTTTAAAGCAACACTAGCATGGGTGCAGGTGTGTATATGGATGGTGGGTACATGTCCCTACCAAAATTTAGTAGGTGTGAAATCATTCGAGCAGAGAGTTCCACTTGTGCATCCAAGAGGCTCAGTCTCCAAGATGAGGGCTAGGCAGGCGAGCATTTGACTGGCTAAAAGGGAGGGGGCTATCTGAAGGATGGTGCGTGAGTATTGTATTTACTGCCAGACATGGAGGAGGTGAGAGCTGATCAATGCGCTTGTCTGGATATAATATGGTAAGAAAACTGTCTTGCTCCAAGCCCAAACAAAGACTTCTCAGAGCCAAATCAAGCCAAGTCCAACTCTGAAGGTCCATGGTCTTAAAGTGACAGTGCACTCAAAACTCACAAACAATCCAACTGCAAAGACACGCACACCAATTCCATAGATTATACATAATACAAACCATTAATTATTATTCATTCATTCATTGTCTGTAACACTCAGGGTCCAAAATTGCCTCAGATACAGTTTTTTTAAATAAATGTAAAGTATGTTAATGAACATTTATCAGCAGTTCTCTGTTAAATTATATATATTTATATATTAACATCCTCCCTAGTGGTTGTTTTCCATTATTTATTCCCATTATATAACATAGCACAAAAAGTGAGGAAGTTTGTGTTTTTTAGATTATTTCTTTGTTGTAACAATGCTTCTTGGCAATGAATCTCATACTGTTGGAAAGCCTGTTAATTTCCCTTTTATATGGTGCCCCATTTGTAAGGAACATGCATTTGTGGGATGAGCAGTAGAGCTGAGTATGTGGGTTGCGCCCATGAAAAATTTGCCAAATCCTCTCTGCCAATAATATACATATATATATATATATATATATATACACACACACACACACACACACACACACACACACACACACAAACACACAGTACCAGTCAAAAGTCTGGAATCTCTTTCACTGGTTTCTCTTTGTTTTTTAGTATTTTCTACATTGTAAATTAATACAGACGTCATTAAAACTATGAAGGAACACGTATGCCGTTATGTATTAAACAAAAAATTGTTAAACAAACCAGAATATGTTTTATACTTTAGATTCTTCAGAGTAGCCACCTTTTGCTTTGATGACAGCTTTACACACTCTCTGTGTTCTCACAGTCAGCTTCATAAGGTCTTTGCCTGGAACGGTTTTCAGTGAACAGCTGTGGCTTCATCAAGAGTTAATTTGTAGAACTGCTCCCTTCTTAATGTGTTTGAGACCATAAGTTGTGTACATGGGAAGGTGTGTCCAAATTTTGACTGGCAGTGTATATACCTCCTTTAATTTCAGGACAGTGCTGTAAACTGAATTACACTTTGGTACTCTTGGGCAATTGTAGGGGGAGCCCAAGAGTACCAAATCCTACCAAACACCAAAACACCAAAGGTGCACCTCGCAATAATACTGACTAAAAGACCAACTGATTGGAACACTCTGGAGCAGCTGCACATGAGCCATAGTCTGTCGTGGCAAAGACCTAGTGTCGGCTAGAAGGGTATTAGGCCCTCCAGGCTTTGGGAGTAATGGGTCACCTTTGAGATGAGTTGGAGTGGTGTTTGTGGCCCAGAACTACTCATTAAATATCAGAACCAACTGTGACTGAATACAATCAAACCCTCGCAGCAATGTTCCTTTATCTAAGGTAAGGTGTAGACGCTGTTGCTACAGCAAACAGGGACAAACTATGAACTGATGAAGGGAAAAGGGGGAAGTGAGAGGGCAGTTAAGGTCAGCAAATGGTCAGTGGAAGAGCAGATGTGAGAGAGTATGGAGAAAAAACAGGGGCTTGAGGCTAAGACCGAAGCTAGACCCGCAGCCTGAGGCTCTGTAATAGAGTGGAGAGATGAGAGGCGATGCTGAGAGACACGCAGGACGTCACATCAAGTCACTGACCGGCTCGGCCCCTGGCTCTCCTCCGCAGGGCCCATTAAGAAGATGAAGGCTCCTTCTGAGGATGTGTGGCGCCCATTGTGACATGCCATTGGTCAGTCCGGTCAGCTGCCACGTCCAGCCGCGAGCTGTCGTCTGGCATTACTGCAGCATCCGGCGCAGGTAGACAGGCGGCCCCTTGGTTCCCTGCTCTCCGCTGGGAGAAGACGAGGGTCAAAGGACCCAGACGCTCCACTCTCGGAGTAAACAGAAATGTTAGTGTAGAAACTTCTGAATGCTTGTAAATAAAGAAGAATGGACTTACAGAGGTAAGTTTATACATCTATTTTTAAAAACACTGTAAACAGAATACATTACTTAAAAATGGCTCTGCATGCATATTATTTTATCTATTTATATTTTGTCACATTTTTGTTGTCTGAAATATTGGTCTCTTTCTTAATGTTTTGTCAGAATTGTATCAAAAGGAATATTAGGTATTATTTTTACCTTAAAATTACAGCTTCAAAATCATTGTGATGCTCCATTGACATGTAATAGGAAGAATAGAGTCTCACACCATAGAGTCATTGCTGAAGATAAAGATGCATACAGAGATAATGCTTTAATATAAAAAAAAGGAAAATGTGCCAAAAGAAAAGAAAAACAGAGATACCATATAGACATAAGTTAAGAACAAATAGATAAAAGATAAACAAAACCAAGGAGAAACTAGGCAAGCCCGTATTAGCCGGACCACCATTAGCCAGCCATTTAGCCACTGTCACAGAGGTGTTTCTGGCATTTCAAAAACAGGAGAAGCCCAAAATACATACCCTTATCATTGGAAGGTCTGCAGAAGTTTTGGTGCTTCATATCAAGGTCTTTGTTTACATGTGTTTTTTATTCTGTGATTATGTTTTACAGAAACAGGACTAATAAATGCAGAAATGAGAAAAGGAGCAGAAATAACAGTGGCATCAGTGTTTTTTTTTTTGTTGATTTTATATTCAAATATATACTAGATGATCTACCAGCAAATAACAAAGATGACCAAGAACATTTTGTTGATGTTAAGAATTACAATTACGTATGTATTCAATGTAACTGGTTAAAGTAACACATGAGGAGTTTAAGGATGCTGTGCGCAGCTATATGGAGATTTCTAAACACACTAATGCCACAGAATGCCTCCCCACCACTTCCTTTTACAATATTTCAGGAAAAGACTCACTCATGTGAAATAAGACAGATTCAGCAGTCCTCCTCTCTCTGTGGGATATAATGTTGTGTAAATGTTGCTGAGTTCTGAGCAGTCCTGCGGAGCTTGTGAACTAACCAACGGCCAGCTGATGCTCTGGCCATGCGCATGGTGTCGCGCCAAACATAGCCCCAGAAACACACACAAACAGAACATTTTCTTGTCTTATTTCCTACTATTCAGCCACGGTTCGCGCTGAAGAACACACTGTTTTTTGTTTCCAGCTGGGAACAATTTTTTCTGTTTCGAGAACCAGTTTATGTGGGTGGAAATGCACAGAACGTTTTCAAATTTAATTTAAATTTAAGTTTAACTTTAAGTTGTCTCTGTGAAATACGGCTGAACTAACAGTTTCTACTCGTGCAAGAGCGTCTCAACCTTAGGAGTCATTCAGTCAGTAAGAGAAAATGCTTCTTCTAGACCGGCAGACCACCAAATATAACTAAAAAAAAAGTGTGCTAACCCTAAACCATACCATTACACAGCCCTAAAATTAATGCAAACCCTAATTTTAACCCCTTAAGCTTTCTGTAACCCTATCTTCACCCTAAAATTTACCATAAACCTAACCCTCGTAGATTAGCCACTAAATCACAGTGCCTAAGTGAAGTGACATCATATCCACAGCAGACCAGTGTTGCTTAAAGTTTTCTTTCCAATCTTTCCAAAAAAGGTCTAAAAGAAATCTGTCCATCAAGGACATATTTTAAACGTCAATGGACGTCCAAATTCCATCTTAATAAGTTAGTTAAGTGGTGACCAATCGATAACGTCAGTGGACGTCCAAAATGGGTTTTATACAAGTAATTTATTTCGGGACCAATTAATAACATCAATGGACATCCAAAATACGTCTAATAGTCGTCTTTTCAATGTCTGTGTTTGGACGTCTTTTCAACTTTCATTTTCAACCTTAAGAGAACGTTGATTAGACGGCAGTCATTACGTTACTTCAACGTTGAATCAACGGCTAAATGTTTACTGGGTCAGTATTCAAGTAAGTGGTTCAATGAAAGTGAATCTGATGCCACACTGGCTTTTTGAGGAAGACGCTCATGACTCCGGCTCTTGAAGTGTTATTTTATTTTGCTTTATTTTTGTAATTTTGCTCTATATTCGGTTCAACAGATCAATGGCATTCATGGACTTTGCACTTCCTCAGCTATAATTTGCAGTAATGGCCCTAGACATACAAGGCAACAATCCTAGGAGGAAAGAAGAACCCTACACAAATCACAGTTTGATTTGATTTAAAATTCTTGCTCCGGTTTACTGCACACAAGCATAACTTAATTGAAATAATCCTTTATAGAAGAGTGGCCCACAAATGCCATCCATGTAGCTCCTTTCATAGGAATGGATTGGTTGCAGTTGTTGCTGCTAAAGTCGTCATAACCCGTTTTTAATGTATTCATTTTTGCCGTTCTGGTGTTGCAGGTTTTCATGGGTTGTCCTGCATTTTGTATGGTGGAGGATCACGGGAATTAAGACAATGTAGAAATCAACTTAAATTGCACATTGACCCATTGCTGACCTCCAACACTAAATTCTGATTTATGAGCAGGCAGAGATACCAAAGATTACTGAAGCATGTGGAGGTCTGAGAAGAACGATTGAGCAACCTGGCCTCAAGCATCTGAAACAATTCCCACTCACCCAGCTGCATCTGAAAAGAGTGTGGTGTACAGTGAGTCTGAGGTGAAAGAGAGAGCAGCTAAAAGTTTCCCATGCTTTATACACACACACACACACACACACACAAACACTAGAACCTCCCCATGACCTGAGATCACCCAGAGACAAGAGCAAAAGTTCAGAAGAATGCCTCGGTTGGGATCTGGAATCTCCTGCAGATTCTAATTCACAAGCTGCTGCCTGGAAATGTGTGTGTGTGTGTGTGTGTGTGTTTCTGTGTTTGGGCAGGGGGTGTTCCATCACACAGAGGCTAAAATAATGGAGACAGGGATGTTTCAGTCCATCACATCAGTGTGTTGAAATTCACGCTGGAGAGAATGAGGCCAGCTGTACACTGGACTGTGGCTAATTCCTGCAAAGAAAGCACAACAAAATGAGAATGAGAGAGAGAGCGAGAGAAAGAGAGAGAGAGTGAGAGAGAGAGAGAGAGAGAGAAAGAGAACAGATGAGAAACTTAGTGGAAAAATGAGAGTAAAAATTAAATGAAGCAAAATGATTTTTTGTCAGTTATAACATCAACTCAGTGCCATGTCTTACATTAATTTTACTGTACTTTAGTGTATATATTTAGTGCCTAGTGATGATACAAATGTGGTACAATCCCAGTCCAATGGTGGTAAAATCACTGCAAATCACAGTAAAATTACAGTGGAATTAAATTACAGCTGCAGTACAGCATTGTAGTAAAAATCTGTACCGAAACAAGTCAGTGTTCTGATTGGTTAAACCAACCTCGTTCTATCAACTGTCCGTCGAAACAGGGTCCAAAATCTGCAGATGCAAAAAGAGATTCACACAAACAGCAGAGAAGGTGAATATGTGACAAACTCCCACTGTCACATTTGGAACCTCAGTTTGCTCTGGCACATTTTAAGCCGTTTGAGAAGGTACTGATTCACATATTCACAACTTTTGATTTTCAAATGCAAATATTTTCTACAAATTTAAAAATTACATCTATACATTTCTATACAAATATTTTTTTCCACATTTTTTATTTAAATTATTATTATTGTTGTTTTAAATTTGAGCATTCCAATGCATTTGTGGATTTGAATTTTACGTGTATGTAGTTGCTCAAACACAGTTACGAATTCCATTACATCTGTGAGTATTGTTTTACAAGCTCTATGTTTCTGACACTTTTTTGACTCCATAATAGTCAATCTGTCATCACTCAAAATACGTTTGTATAGTCCATAACAGCGTGAATCAGAAAACCCCAGATGAGGAGCTGAAGGTGACAGTGGCAAGGAAAAACTCCCTCGAGGCTAGAGGAAGAATCATTGGGAGGAATCAAGACTCTCAAGAGGAACCCATTCTCCTAAAAGAAATGAACAGTACCAGGTCTGCCATTAGACTACAGTGTACTGAAATAATGAAATAATTATAATTACTGAAATAATTATAGTACTGATGTAAGAATGATGGAAGTGATAGGGATTAAGGCAATAATAATAATAATAATAATAATCATAGTGATAATAGCATCCATCTGGGGCAATTATAATTGTATTAGGGCTGGAAGCATCTGTCTGAGTCCATTTCTGCTTCAATGCATTTGACAGTGGTGGGTAATGGCAATGGTTTGAAGCTGGAAACAGTAAAATCAATGTTAAATCACAGTGATGAATGCTGATAAAAGACACAGTAATATCAGTGTCTTGTTGTAGTACAAAAAGAACGGAACAGAATGAGAAAGAGTAAGAAGGCATGAGGGATGTAGAGAAACAGCAAGTGAGTGAGTGAGTGAGAGAGAGAGAGAGAGAGAGAGAGAGAGAGAGAGAGAGAGAGAGAGAGAGAGAGAGAACTAAAGGGAAATTTGTAGGGGATTTAATTGAACGCTGAAGAGTACATTTTTGTTCGCTTCTACAAAGGAAGGGATTTGCGGCACAAATAGAGCTGTTTAACCTCTGGCGAGAATGTGTCGTTTCCGCGTGGTTCTCGCCGGGCGTTCCTCGCTGAGAGTGGCTCTGAGTGGGCGCCGTGCTAAATGCTACGTAGAAGAAGCAGCTGAGATGCCCTAGATTCACTCGTAAAAATGGAACTCTCAATCTGGGTTCTGGTTCTCTTTATAGACGTCTATAGGCGCCTGCTGCTACAATCTGTTGCTTTCCTCTCGTCACCTATGACTAATGTACCAAATCACTTCAAACTCAGGGAAAGGCTGCTTGATAAGAAACCTACTGTAAACGTAAAGGTCTTAACTTTGTTAATGTTATACTACAGTGGAGCTTTCGGGTTTCCTAAGAAAACTGGGCTCATGTAGCATAATGCAACCCTTCTGATAACATTTATTTTAAGAACATAAAAGACAAAAGTGGGGTGGCACGGTGGTAGTGTCACAGTTACACAACTCCAGGGACCTGGAGGTTGTGAGTTCAAGTCCCGCTCCGGGTGACTCTCTGTGAAGAGTGTGGAGTGTTCTCCCTGTGTCTGCGTGGGTTTCCTCCGGGTGACTGTCTGTGAGGGGTGTGGTGTGTTCTCTCTGTGTCCGCGTGGGTTTCCTCCAGGTGACTGTCTGTGAGGAGTGTGGTGTGTTCTCCCTGTGTCTGCGTGGGTTTCCTCCAGGTGACTGTCTGTGAGGAGTGTGGTGTGTTCTCTCTGTGTCCGCGTGGGTTTCTTCCGGGTGTCTGTCTGTGAGGAGTGTGGTGTGTTCTCCCTGTGTCTGCGTGGGTTTCCTCCGGGTGACTGTCTGCGAGGACTGTGGTGTGTTCTCCCTGTGTCCGCATGGGTTTCCTCCGGGTGACTGTCTGTGAGGGGTGTGGTGTGTTCTCTCTGTGTCCGCGTGGGTTTCTTCCGGGTGTCTGTCTGTGAGGAGTGTGGTGTGTTCTCCCTGTGTCTGTGTGGGTTTCCTCCAGGTGACTGTCTGTGAGGGGTGTGGTGTGTTCTCCCTGTGTCTGCGTGGGTTTCCTCCAGGTGACTGTCTGTGAGGAGTGTGGTGTGTTCTCCCTGTGTCCGCGTGGGTTTCTTCCGGGTGTCTGTCTGTGAGGAGTGTGGTGTGTTCTCCCTGTGTCTGCGTGGGTTTCCTCCGGGTGACTGTCTGCGAGGACTGTGGTGTGTTCTCCCTGTGTCCGCGTGGGTTTCCTCCAGGTGACTGTCTGTGAGGAGTGTGGTGTGTTCTCCCTGTGTCCGCGTGGGTTTCCTCCAGGTGACTGTCTGTGAGGAGTGTGGTGTGTTCTCCCTGTGTCTGTGTGGGTTTCCTCCAGGTGACTGTCTGTGAGGAGGGCTCCGGTTTCCTCCCATGCTCCAAAAACACATGTTGGTAGGTGGATCGGTGACTCAAAAGTGTCCGTAGGTGTGTGTGTGTGAGTGAATGTGTGTGTCGCCCTGTGAAGGACTGGTGCCCCCTCTAGGGTGTGTTCTGCCTTGCGCCCAAGGATTCTGGGTAGGCTCCGGACCCACCACAACCCTGAATTGGATAAATGGTTACAGATAATGAATGAATGAATGAAAAAGTCAAAAGCACCATCTAATTTTAGCATGTTAATATTTGGTTAATGAATAAGTAATAAAATAATGTTAATGAAATATTTAGGTTATTTTGTTGTGTCATTAATAATGCAGACTGAATCGAGATGGACATAACTGTGGATGTCACATGATTATCAAGTGGAAGGTCCATGTGAACTCCATATTCACATAATTAAATGGACATTTTTGAATCAGTGAAAGTGATAATCAGTGTATATCCTGTAAAGTAATCAGATTAGAAACTTTCAGTCCAAGCCACAGTTTTTTTTTATGTTTTTCATTCAATAAAAAGGCTTGTATTCAGAAGAAAATCTTTAAAAATGAAAAAAATATTTTTGTACATATTAACTAAAAGACCATTCTCAGCACTCTGTCATGTGAAGAGAAGAGTGTAGAGGCAGAAATAGACATGAAGAAGTCCTTAATTGAATAGAACAAGGAATGACAACAAAAACAAGATGGAGACAGAGATGAATCTAAATTAGACTAGAACAAAGACATAAATATTTCCCAAGAACAGAGAAACAGGAAAGACATGTACGCAGAAACAAATACACAAACAAGAGAGCTAAAGGAAAAATTACAATAAATAAATAAATAAATAAATAAATAAATAAATAAATAATAAAAAAGAACAGAACAAATGAGACACAGAAAAAGCGAGCTAAGTAAACAAATCTAAAAAAAAAAAACAAAAAACCGAAAAACCGCCAACACAGTACTGGACATGAGCCGGATGTAAACAGAACGACACAGATATAAAGATTTAAAAAGATTTAAAGATATAAAGACAAAACAGACAAACCACAATATCATGACAATAAAGTCCTGAAAGAAGATGAAACTCACACCATGAAAAAGACAGACAACAAGCAAAGTCCAGAGTTCAAACAATTACAAATGAGGAACACCTGGGTGAGTAACATGAGGGGAAGGGGGCGGGGTTTGGGAAAACCCATGGACATAAGGAGAGAAGCACAAAGGGAAAATAAGCAAAGCATATGGAACAACAGGAGACAGAGAGGGGTAGGGCACGAACACCACACATTTGTATATTCTCTTTGCTCTTTGTGAATGCGCCCAATGTGAAATCTCAGCTGTAAACTTAACCCAACTCTAAAGCTAGACCTAAAATCTAACCCTAAACATAATGCTAACCCTAACCTTAAAATGCTAATGCTAATACCAACCCCCCCAAAAAACTGAAGCCTCATCCCAAACCAATCCCCAGTACTAGATCAGATCTAAGTATGAACAACAGCCTAAACCTAACTCTAGTCCAAACCTTAATCCCAAGCTCCAAAAGGTCAGACAGTCATTTCCCAGCACGGCTGAACCTTTCTCCATTATTTGAGCTTTTGTTTTCAGATTAGCTCCAAAACTCCAAAGTCGTTTTTTTTTTCAAAACAAATATCCCTCTTCTTTTACATCAAAATGCCTGCTGCTAGTGTTTTAACTCCATTTGTGTATTTTTATTTAATTAAAAAAAAACATAACCCTCCAGGGCCAGACACAAAATAGCAGCACAGCTCTGAATTTAAAGCAAAAGGTTAATGCAAATAATGAGGCCTTTAGGGCTAATCCTGTGCTAGCATGCTGCATTTATATGAGTGGGGCTGCAGAGCTAGTGTCCCCATCATGCTAATGTGGACTTAGCAAGGTGTTAGTGGTCTCGGGTGACCTTGGTTCAGGGTGAAGGTCCGCCAGTGTCCTACTGATGCTGACCACTTGTGTGACACCAACCCCTCTACCCCCTCGCTGCATGTGGAGGGTAATTACCGTGGTAACCTAGCTGACGGCTGGTGAAATGTCAAAGGAAATGATCTTCGAGTTTGTGGCGCGTCGTTCTGACGTTCTCCAGCACTGAAACGGAGCAGCGCTACCTCAGTTTAAATGTCACTGGTCGCCGGGGGCTGGACAGGACACTGACTTAAGGACGCAGTCTCTAAAGACCACCGAGACGACACTCCTGGTATAATATAAAAACTACACTTCCAGGATCTAAATATACACTGATCAGCCAAAACATTAACACTCAGCATCCATTCTCTCAGCTCCACTGACCAAACAGGAGCACGTTGTAGTTCTACAATTACAAACTGTTTTTAATTTGTTGCTCTGCATACTTTCTTAAAACCCTTTCACCCTGCTCTTCAATAGTCAGGACCTCCACAGAGCAGGTAAGATTTGGGTGGTGTGTTAGTATGAGTTGTGCTGGTAGGAGTGGATCAGACACATCAGTGCTGCTCGAGTTTTTAAACCCCTCAGTGTCACTTCTGGACTGGGAATAGTCCGCCAAGCCTACAGCATTCAGTGTCCACTGATGAACACACACTCTGCAGCAACAGATGCGGTACTGTCTCTGACTTTACATCTACAAGGTGGACCAACGAGGTAGGAGTGACTTACAGAGCGGGTAATGAGTGGACACAGTGTTTAAAAACTCCAGGAGCGCTGCTGTCTGATTCACTTGTATCAGTGCAACACACACCAACACAGCGCCACCACGTCAGTGTCACTGCGGCGTTGAGAATGATACATCACCTAAATCATACCTGCTCTGTCGGGGTCAAGGGGGAAGGAGGCTAAGAAAGAATGCAAAGCAACAGATTATAATGCAAAATAATAAAGTAATAATTAAAATAATTCAGTCCCTGAGAGACAGTGATGTCCCTGGTCCTCGTACTTTAGGATTCATACCACATTACAGAACAGAGCCTGTGTTTCTGAACCTTCCTCCTAATGAGGGGTATGACACCAAGGTGATGGAGATTGCATGGCGACCGTTTCCATGGTGGTTGCCGTGACGAGAGGAGTGACACACTGCTGCAGATGCCTGTCCATATGCTGAGGGGTGGGAAGCAGTTTGGCCCCGGACCCCTCACTCGTCCATCCACACAAATCTCACCATGAACTTTCACGTCTTCCATCCACTCACTGAGTCACAGACAAAATACGTCAATCAGGTCTCAGCATTAACAACCCCCACCTCCCTCCCTCTCTCTATATAAATATATATCTCTCTATCTCTCTGAGCTTTTTGCTCACATCTTTTCACTCACGTCACATCACAATCACTCTTTCTCTCTCTGTCTCACTGTCTCTCACTCTTTCTCTCTTCCTCTTTCACAAACTCCGTCATTCTCATTTATTCACAATCTCTCTCTCATACACTCACTGCCTCTTACACACTCACTGTCTCACACTTTCACAGCCTCTCTCTCACTCACACACACACACACACACATTTACCATCTCACTCCTTCATAATCTCTCTCTCACACAGACACACATTTACCATCTCACTCCTTCATAATCTCTCTCTCTCACACACACACATTTACCATCTCACTCCTTCATAATCTTTCTCTTTCTCTCTCTCTCTCACACACGCACACATTTACCATGTCACTCCTTCATAATCCCTCTCTCTCTCTCTCTCTCGCTCTATTACACTCACTGCCTCTTACACTCACTCACTGTCTCACACTTTCAGTTTCTCTCTCTGTCTGTCTCACTCACACACATTTACCATCTCACTCCTTTATAATCTCTCTTTTTCTCACTCTCTCTCTCTGCTTCTTACACTCACTCACTGTCTCATACTTTCAGTCTCTCTCTCTCTCCCTCACATTTACCATCTCACTCCTTCATAATCTCTCTCTCCCTCTTTCTCTCACTTTCTCTCATACTCTCACTGCTTCTTACACTCATCACTGTCTCACTTTCAGTCTCTCTCTCTCTCTCTCTCTCACACACAATCCTTCACAATCTCTCTGACCGACTCTCTCTCAATTGTTCAGTATTTTAAAATTCTATAATAAATAATCTGTTTATTTATCTATCTATTTATCTATCAATCACTGTCTTTCAGATTCTCCCTCTTTTCCTGTCATTTTACTTTCAACGTGTACCTTCTTTTTCACTGACATTTTCTGTTGTCTACTTCGTGCCACCGACTAACGATAGAAATAAACTGACTCACAGACTCAGAGGCTTTGATAATAAAAGTATGAAATACATCTCTTATTTATACTGAATAAAAACCACACACTGTATCTCAGAATATAGTCCTTTTATTGTACCTTTTATTACACATATATTTACTATATTAACGTTTTTTTGTATGAGGTGTTCTGTTGTCTGTGTGAGCCATCGCTGTTGGCATGAGGCAGCATTTGTGTCCACCTCTGTGTCCAGTGTGTGGAAACCTCTTCCTTCGCAGTGTGTTGGGAAAACATCTGCTGGGAAAAGACGAGAGGAAGTTTGACTCACTCCAAGCAGCGGACCAGCGGACTCACGGAGCCATTCATAACTCCGTAGTCATCTCTGGCCGTCTCACTGCTGTGTATATACAGAAGCCGCGGGGCTATTAATGTCTCCACACAGCGGCTAACCACACACATTTCTTACATACCTCGCATGGCCAAGCCTCTGAATCAGCTACTGGCAGCCATTATTATCCACACACTGCTCCGGGACCAGTTAACTGTAAGTAGATCCCCTTTGAAGGCTGTGGTTAAAGCCGTAAAACAGGCCCTGGGTCAGTACCCCCAAGGCCATGTCTTTAAATGCGGATGACTCAGGAGGTGTCCTATGCCATGCTACAGGAAGATCTCGCACGTTCATGTTGATCCTGGACCAGTTCCAGACACTGAGGCGTTATCCATGACTTAAGTATGAAGGTAGCTGGCCTTAACTTGACTGACTGAGACTAACAGAGATAGAGACGCATGCCTTTCAGCTCCACTTTGCTGGGGTCAGATTATTGATTGCAGACCTTGACACACAGACCATCATTAGCGGTGGATCATTTTGTCATTAGGAATCACCTATGAACTGCCTCACTGTTTAAACCTTACATCTGTGAGTGACATGTTTGAGTCCACGCTTATTTCAAATGTGTACATCTCCATAGGGGATTGTGTCTTGCCTTCCACTGTGAGAAGACAACACAGTGCTGTGGGTCAGAAAGGATGTGTTAACAAGGACATCAGCAGAGTTTGGTTGTTTCAACTGTAAATTACACACTAAATGTGGCCACAGCTTTTTATAAAGTAAACCTGAAGTAGGAGGGCCTTACAAACTGATCAGTGAATGATTTCACATAGAAGCTGTTTCTAATAAAGTGGCCACTCAATATATTTATGAGATTTTTATTAGAGACACTTACTGCACGGTGCTTAATATTACCACATAGAGTAGCTTCAATGGAGGTAAATGGAGCCTGGACGTGAAGAATATATTTGTTTAAAAGACAAAGCAGCCGGCCGTAGCATCAGTGACTCACCCTCTGACCCGTTTCCCTATAAGTGAGAGGGAATGGAGAAACCATGTGGTTTTTTTTTACAATATCCACTGTTACAACTGACTGAGTGAGAGCTGACCACTTGGCATTTTTTAAACCATTTTATTTTTGTTCGGCCCAGGTTTCACAACAAGGGAGGATATGATTCAGACTCCCTTCAGATCCAAATTGGAGTCATCGTATGCTTAAGTAACTTGGCTGAATGCTTTTCTGAGCAGTTGATTGTGCTCATTTGTTACATTCAAAGAGTTGGTCAAGTTGGTCATTCACAAAACCGTCTGGATTACTAGACCTCACTGTGGATAAAAGGAATACATTACTGTTAAAAGTATGAATGGATTAATATAATCGCCAGTAGACTTGAATATTAAAGTCTATATTAAAGGGGACTGGCGCCCCCCTCCAGGGTGTGTTCCCGCCTCGTGCCCAGTGATTCTGGGTAGACTCCGGACCCACCGCGACCGTGAACTGGATAAGTGCTTACGGACAATGAATGAATGAATGAATGAATAATAATAATTATCACAAACATTTTTCATTCATTCGTTTTCTGTAACTGCTTCATCTTGATCAGGGTTGCTATGGGTCTGGCGCACTGTTGGACAATGTGCCAGTCCATCACACAACATCACACCCTCACCCAGTCACTCCGGACTCTGTGAGACTATAGAGCACCTGGAGGAATCCTTAACAGACACAGGGAAAACACAGCAAGCTTCTCATCGTCAGAACACAGGAGCTTTGTGACAGTGATGTTCAAAGGAAAGTCAAAGGAAACTTCGAATGATTGTTACAAGCTTTAAATATGTGTTTGTTTTAGAAGAGCTATAAAATGTCATATAAACCTATTTTTGCTGCATGCTAACATTAATACTACAGTCCCATCAGGGGAGCTAGCGGAAAAGAGTATTGTTGAGGATCCCCCACCCCCATTTTTTTCTTTTATTTGAAAGAATGGAGCAGCTGAATGGTGTCTCAGTTGCCCCTGAGTTGAGGATCATTCTAAACAGGCATCAGAGGGCAGCTACTAAATGTCAGCTATGATATAATATAATGGGGAGGGGGTGTCTTTGCGTATGTAGCTGTGATAGATCTCTCTCTCTCTCTCTCTCCCTCTCTCTCTCTCTCTCTCTCTCTCTCTCTCTCTCTCTCTCTCTACCCCCCCCTCAGTGAGTCAGCGTCTCTCCAGCCCACCTATGATGAGTCAGTCACCCACTCGCTGGACAGCCTCGGCCAATCAGAGTCCACACTGCTGCCACTGCTGCCGTCATAGCCCCAGTGATGAAGGAAACACACACACACACACTCCTCTGCCATGGAGAGAGAAGGGGAGAAAGAGAGAGAGAGGAAAGAGGTGTGTGAAAGGTTTGGGATGAGGGAAAAATTGAGCACATGCTCTCATTACGGCTGTGTACATAACTCTCTCTCTCTCTCTCTCTCTCTCTGGGTGTGTGTGTGTGAATAGGGTGTGTGTTATTCTGAGGGGGGGCACAAACTAATTCACACAGCCATTTTTGAGCACTGGAACCAGGTTTGGCTCGAGCTCAGGAAAACTTTGCCCAACTGTCTGAAGTTAAACTTAGAAGCTTGAGCTTAAGCTTGAGCTTATTTCCCTAAAGGACTTCAATCACAGCGTTCATACAATGGGCATCTATCACGTGTAAAAGTGGAATGGAAGGAATAACAACTGCTGTTATTCCAGGATACAGCCTTTGTATAACACGTAGCTCAGACTGGGGGTCCGGAGTGGTGCAGGGCTCTAAGCTCTTTTGGCCATGTCATCAGGAGAACAGCACAGTTGGTTGAGTCCCTAGTGAAGCCTCAGCCGTGCCCTCGCTCTCTCTGTGAGTGGGTTTGATGGCTTCTCTGTCTTTTTCATCCCAAGCACAATGCTAGCCACAATGCTGTGAGATGGCATAGTAGATCTGATTAGGTAGCATTCTCCTCCAGACGCATTGAGGTGTCCAGTGGCATTGACGAACCAGGGAACAGGCCCCTGGGGGCGGGGCTTGGTGCCAAGACCTGGGCCACAAAGACTAAGGCTGCGTCTGAAATCGCATACTTCCATACTGACCAGTATGCAAGAATGACTAGGGTGTCCGAATAGATAGTATTCGTCGAGCAGTACGCGAATCCCAGCACACTGTCCTATCCCATGATTCCACTGGAGCTGTGGCGCTTAGAAAGAAAAATGGTGGAAAGTGTGGAGCCGGCTCTTTACAAGTGTATGATAGAACAATACAAATAAAAAAGTATTATAATTATGCACAACATTTATAACGTTATGAGTGACTCTGTGGAAAACAACAAACCCATTTTGCTTGTTGTTTAAAGTGGTATGAATGTAACTTGCGAATTTTTAAAGCTGTTATAAGTGAAGGCTAGTGATACTCACATTTCTCCTGAGGTAAAGAATCAATAAATTCATCATAGTGTGTCTTCTCCGAGCTACTGCACAATGGTGTGGAGTTAGAATCCATGGTGGAAAGTTGGTGAACAGGGCTTTTAGCAACTAGTGGGACTTTTTTCATTGGTGGTGTGACGTCATAGGTCAAAGGACGTTGGTAAGATGGCGGATGTAGTGTGTCTGAGGTTGCGTGGATACTGAACACTCGCGTACTGAAAGTATAAGATTTTGGATGCAGTCTGAGACGGTACAGTTTACCCCGTGACTCCTCTCACTTTCGTGCCAGCGTCATCCAAATATGAAACACCTGGTGAAGGGCAGTGTCCAACAGAGTACCCTATTCACTACTTAGTGCACTTTTTTGGGGTTCTGCCATATTGTAGCGGTGTCTAAAAAAATCAGTGAACTTCAACAGTCCCACGTTGTCCTGCAATAATCAGTGTACAACCAACGTACTCTAGTGGATACCCATAATGCACTAATTTTTCCCTATAATAGTGCAGTATAAAGTATGTAATGTAGAGATTCGTGAGTAGAAGGCTATTCCTGACATGGTTTGAATATATTTGTGTCCTTTCTTGTTGAAAAGCTGTTGATTTTGAGTTTGATTTTTATTCATACGTGTGTAAATAAATAGTCAGATGGTCAAATACCGGAAATCACCACAAGTGTTTCTTTACATTGTCATTAACCATAGTTCATGTAGTTGAGTTTGATAAATGATTAGAAACATTAATAGGCAAACTGGAACACCTGGAGAAACCCGCACAGACACAGGGAGAACACACCACACTGCTCACAGACAATGACCTGAAAGTAAGGATCAAAGCCAGGACCCAAGACCCTGGAGCCATGTGGCAGCGACGCTACCTGCTGTACCTAGGCCACCCACTTCATAAAGATGAATTACTCTGTATAAGCCCCAATGCAATTCAATATAAGTACTATCATACACCTTTGGACATCTGACCCAAGTTCTTCAGTCCTTTGAAGTCAAGCACCAAGCCTTCAACCAGATAGAAAAATAAAAGGCTTGTGCTAGAAATGAGCCTTTTGTTCTGGTTGCAAATCATCTACAGAGCGAAGTCAAACTTGTGTGTGCTTCATTTGGCCGTGTGAGGAGGCGGCTCCGTTTCCGGCTGATAAGCAATTGACCCCAAACCACTGCACGGATTTATTTAATGAAGATGAAAATCACTGCAGTGGAGAAAAAATGTTAGTTATGCAAAATTTAACCAAGAGGGCAATGCTGCAATGTCCCAGAGTTCCAAATGCTTTTATTTTGCATTGTCAGTGATCATCAGAACAGTGTTTTGTATTCGTGTAGACAGAAGGAGCTAGTCCTTTATATACAATCCCCATTTCCTATATATAGAAAATATTCCCTTATCCAGTTCACCCAGTTACCCAGAATCACTGGGCACAAGTCAGGAATACACCCTGGAGGGGGTGCCAGTCCTTCACAGGGCAACACACACACACACACATTTACTCACACACTCAGACCTACGGACATATTTGAGTCGCCAATCCACCTACCAACGTGTGTTTTTGGAGCATGGGAGGAAACCCACGCAGACACAGAGAGAACATACCACACTCCTCACAGACAGTCACCCGGAGGAAACCCACACAGACACAGTGAGAACACACCACACTCCTCACAGACAGTCACACGGAGGAAACCCACGCAGACACAGGGAGAACACACCACACTCCTACCAGACAGTCACACGGAAGAAACCCATGCAGACACAGAGAGAACACACCACACTCCTCACAGACAGTCACCCAGAGGAAACCCACACAGACACAGGGAGAACACACCATACTCCTCACAGACAGTCACCTGAAGGAAACCCACGCAGACACAGAGAGAACACACCACACTCCTCACAGACAGTCACCCAGAGGAAACCCACATAGACACAGGGAGAACACACCACACTCCTAACAGACAGTCACCCGGAGCGGGACTCAAACCCACAACCTCCAGGTCCCTGGAGCTGTGTGACTGCGATACTACCTGCTATATATATATATATATATATATATATATATATATATATATATATATATAATTAAATTGAAAAATATATATAAAAATATTAATATACATTTATCAAACTCACAAAAATACAAAGAATAGATTATTTCCAACTTGAGTAGATTAGATACTTTTATTGTCACTGTATACAGGACACAATGAATTTACATACCACTGGATTGGGGCAGCTGTAAAAAAAAAAAAAAAGGACACACGTCACACAACCACATAACAAAGATATACATCATCATCAAACAAAACAAGTGAGACTTAAAACAACATTGACAGAGGGAAATGTTCACAGAAAACTGACGCATATTTAAATAAAATAATTATATAAATTATTAATCATATAAAAGAATTGTCCAATGACATTTACCCCATTAAAATTGTGAAATGTTTCAGGAAATCGGGAGAAATACCAGTCCATGTAGTGTACGGCTGGACACTTCGCTTGGAATGAACTGTGCTCTAATTTTTTAAATGAGCTGTGGTCTAATCACAATTCAATCAGGATAGGATTGCATCTATAATCTATCATCTTAATTGTTATGTAAAGCTGTTATGGTGTGACACTTAAGCTTAAGATATGTAAAATGGAGATGTGTTTTTCTCTGGACAATGATGTTATATATATATATTAGACGTCACTGTAGCTTGACATCTTCTTCTGCAGTGCCATCTGAGGTCTAGAAGGCCACGCTCATTCAACACTGCCCACCCTTCCCTACATGGGCTGGAGTTCCTCCAGATTTCCTAAATTATATCTACAGCACAGTTAATTACCATGGCCATGCCTGTTGTTTTGCATTTGGATCAGATTCTGAATTTGAGATGGATGTGTAATTGCCCTCTGACCAAACTGTTGACCTGTATAAGAGCGGTCAGGGCATTGTTGCAACCCATCGGGTGACTCAATGTATTCGAACACACCGGGGCGGTGATTTGCACATTTGGATGGTCTTCAGCGTGGGACCATAAGCAGAGCTGACAGCAACCTGCTGTGACACACACACACACACACACACACACACACGCAGCTCGCCCTCCTCACACACATACTTCACAGAGTGTCCCTGGCCAGTCTGGACTCAGCCCAGATCAGAGCTGAGCTCCAGCGGCTCGATAAGTGAAACCATGGCTGGGAGGCAGATGCGGAACAGAGGGGCACTAATCCCCAGCTTTTCCCCGCATGACGTCTACCTCTATGTGTTTATCTGCTGGAGAAAGAGGGTGAGAAAGAATAGAGAAGATTGGAAAAGAAAGAGCTAGGAAGAGAGAGAGATGGGGGGGGGGGAGGAGAAGAGATAAGAGGCTGAGTGTGGATTGGTAGAGTCTTAAAGGAACATGGTGATGTTTTTCAGCCTAATCTCTTTCTGACACATTTGTAGCGTATGGTCGAACACCATGTGACAATAGAGTTTTTGAGGGTTTAGCAACTGCCCATTGGACTCTGCGATAAATATACACCAATCGGCCACAATATTAAAACCACTGACAGGGAGCAATGGCTCCTGTCAACTGTAGTCCATCTGTGGATCGCCGGACACTGTTGGCTGGATATTTTCGGCCTGTGAACTATTTCAGTCCAGCAGTGACACTGAAATGTTTACAAACTCCAGCAGCACTGCTGTGTCTGATGCCCTCATACCAGCTGAACACACTCTAACACACCACTACTGCAGCGCTTTTCTGAGCTGAGAATGACCCACCACAAAATTTTACCCGTTCTGTGGGGCTCCTGAATGTTGTAGAACAAGGTCACAGGGGGGCTAACCAAGTATGCAGAACAACAGATGGACACCCACCTGTCCAGGGACAACACCAGCTCTGTTCTACATAAGCTGCAGATAGAGACTAGGCCAAATAAATGGAAATATTCCTGTAATGTTGTTCTGCTGCTGCCTGGGAATGAATCATAAACCATAAAGCCATGTGGGCAGGAGCCTGAGTCCCCCCTCTGAAGAGCGTCCAGGCCTGGAGGGGACGGTCCCGTCTACGGTGAGGTGAGGAAGCTTAAACAGCACCGCCGAACTCTGTGGGAGGCTGATGTGTTTGGGCTGAGGTCACTAGACCAGACGGTAAGAAAGGAGGGACGGAGGGGAAAAAACCACAGTCGGAAAACATAACAAAACAAAACAAAAAAAAGCGAGTCATGCATCCTTCTGCCTAGTTTCTGTTTCAAATACATTCTGAGGAATCGTACAGGGTACTTCCAGGAGGAATGAGCCAGAAATGCTTTTTAAAGAATTGCTACTTCCAAAGACTTTGGTGTTTACTCTGCTTTGTTTTTTTTTCCAATTTGATTCAGTGTGGGATATTTGTGCGTGTTGTATTTATTGAAATCTCTCATTCATATTATTTAAGGTTATGGATTTATGCACAACTATACGTCCTATAACTTTGAGGGCCTCCAAAAGTCTGGACTGAAGGACATCTACAAGGTGGGGATGTAACAGTACACAAAGGTCATGTTTCGGTAGCGCTTTCACCACAGTAGAGCTGGGAAAGAAAAACACAAAAGAATGTACAGTGTTCACCCCCTAGTGCTGTATAGTCCCCCTTAGGAAGTTGAAGGGATCATCTACGTTAAGTTTCTCCTGCAAAGTTTCAAGTCGAGTTCAACTTTGGTGAAATTTTATGCGCAAAGTCATGTCCCCGACCAGTAGCGCCGTTGCTCTGGTTTTGTGACCCCTGACACACTCTGTACTGCCTTCTCTGATCCAACACAAAGGCAGCGCTGCAGTTAAAAAACAGATGAATATCAGGAACAAGAGACTCATCTGAATGACACCTTTAAAGCATTTCACTGTTTTAAAATGTTTTCATTTTTAAAATGCTGCATTGAAATGTCTTTTTTCGCTTGATATGGGCCCTTTAAGATCTTGAAAGCTACTTGAGATGGAACCCTACCAGCAACTGTGTTTATCCAGCCCTGCAAGAAAGAGAGAGAGAGAGAGAGAGAGAGAGAGAGAGAGAGAGAGAGATAATGACTGAGAAAAAGGGAGGAAAAGTAAAAAGAACGAGAGGTAGAGAGGAAGCAGTGAGAGAAAAACAAGTGCAAGAGAGGAAGAGAGTGAAGTGGATGGGGAAAGAGAAGGAGAGAGACAGAGAGAGAGAAGAGAGATCGGGAGAGAGATAATGAGAGACAGCGAGAGACAGAGATAGATAACGAAAGAAAAAGACAACGAGAGAGAGAGAGAGAGAGAGAGAGAGAGAGAGAGAGAGAGAGAGAGATGAAATGGATGAAATGGATGAAATGAAACAAAACCTGGGTAAAGTTCTTAGCTTGTGATTCACTTCCTCTGAACTCTCTTGGCACTCCAGTTCCTTCCTGCTTGCTGGAACTCGTCTTTATTCCTGGTATAAATGCCATGAGTCAGCCACACGCCTGTCAGCTGATCCCGGCTCCTGGTTTCCGAGCAGGAAACTGCGTCTGATTCACGGAGTGCTTTTTTTTTTAACTTTCTGTGTGTGTTAGATATAAGCATTTGCTGCTTCTCTTTGTCAAAAAATAACAAAAAACACAATCTAGTGTCCTACACTCACTGTCCATATTAACAGCTCAACTGAACACAGTGCTGCGTTAGTACGAGTGGATCAGACACAGCAGAGCTGCTTGAGCAACAGACGAGCTACTGTCTCTGACTTTAGAAGGTGGACCAACAAGGGAGGTGTGTGTAACAGAGTGGACGGAACTTTACAGAATTCCACACTTCTCTTCCGTCACAAAACAGTCCAAAAAAGAAAAATATTATGTTAATTTTCACAGTGTTTGGTGTCTCCACGCCCTGCTTCCGTTCAAGGCATTTCAAGTTGCGGGGGACAAGTGTTCACTTACCCATTAATATCTAAATACATTAATATTATAGTCTTATGTGCATTATACATTTGTATGTAACTACACACACACACACACACACAAGCTAAATTCAGCAACAAGACCCCAAGCAGTTAATTGTGTGTGTGTGTGTGTGTTTGGAAAATGAACAAAAGGGGCAATATTGTGAGGATGAGTTAGAGGCTCTATGATGACGCACACTCGCGCGCACACACACACACACACACACACACCACTTTCCCCTAGAGGTGGTCTGCAGGGAGGGCTGAAATATGGCCAAACACAACCCCATCAGTGCTACTTATCACAGTTCAGCAGAGATGGAAACAGCTAATTACTCTCTCTCTCTCTCTCTCTCTCTCTCTCTCTCTCTCTCTCTCTCTCTGTGTGTGTGTGTGTGTGTGTGTGTGTATGCAGATACAGATCCCTGGATCCCAAACACCACCCCAGCTAATCCCAAAAGTACTTGATAAAGCCAACAGCAGTGTGGAGAGGATTCGTGTGCCACTGACGGACTCTTGGAGTTGGGCATGATGACCTCAGGCTCATGTGCAGCTGTTTCACAATTGATACTGTTTCCTAAATGAAATGGGAAATGAATGGAATGTGACGTCCACATTTAACCCGGCAATGAACACACACACACACACACACACACACACACTGGGGCACTAGGGGCTATGAACACACACTCAGAGCAGCAGGCAGCTATCCCTGGTCCCCGGGGAGCAATTGTGTGTTTGGTGCATATCTCAGCCATGGATTGTGGGAGGAGGACAGTGCTCTTCCTTCACTCTCATCGCTCCCAATTTTCCTGCCGGTCGAGGGAATCAAACCAACGACCTTTCAACCCTAAGCCCTTTCCTCTAACCATTAGGCTGCGGCTCCCCACACAGCAGTCAGCATCAGTCTGAACTCGTCCCCAAAAAGACATGGAGCTTTTGAATATTTACCTCGGTGTGTTTTCTTTGTTTACGGAAGAGCAAATGTGAAAATGATGACAAATTGCAGCATTGTATGCACTGTGTGTGTGTGTGTGTGTGTGTGTGTGTGTGTGTGTGTAACATGTGGCTTTGATCAGGTCTCTGTTTGTTTGGAAACGGATCCTGGTCGACTGAAGTGTTTCTAAGGAGGTGAGCTCACTCTGTTCAAACTGGAGAGAATTAAAGACACACTCTCTCTCTCTCTCTTTCTCTCTCTCTCTCTCTCACACACACACACACACACACACACAAATATCTTATCACTCTTACACACACACACACACACACAAGCATGTGTTTGTGTTTTTATATCTCATCAGGACACAAGGTAGTGTATAAGTCCTATATGTAGCAAGTAGCCATTATTACCAATTTCAGCCACAAGATTAAAACCACTGTCAAGCTGAATAAATATCACTTACTGTCTGCTTACTATGACACCTGTGAAAAGTGGGATACATCCCGCAACGAGTGAACAGTGAGTGAAGTTGATGTTGGAAGTAAAAATTGGTGCTGGTTGTAATGCTTTGGTCAGAGATGGTCCAAAATTGTCTTGCGGGGTGTTCCTGGATACAGCGGTTACCCTCAGAGCAGTCAGTGCACACACATGCCCCTGTATTCACTGCTGGCTCTGGCCTTTATCAGCAGAATACAAGGTGCTGACATCCATTCTCCAAGTCTCAATCCAATCACATATCTCTGGGATGATTGGGTAAAACCAGTCAGACACCTGGAACAGGAACTGAAGGATTTGCTGTTGACGGTTTGATATCTGACTCAAACCGTCAACAGCTATCGGATCAGAGCTGTTTTGGTAGCTAAGAAAGACCACCTACCTGTACCCACACATCAGCTCCTCTGCACATACAGGACCACTTCATAGTTCTACAATTACAGTTCCTCTGCATACATTCTGATCCCCATTTCTTTGCTTCAGTGATTAGGACCCCCACAGAGCAGATGTAATTTGGGCGGTGGATCATTATCAGAGCTGCAGTGACACTGACGTGGTGGTGGTGTGTTAGTGTGTGCTGTGCTGGTATGAGTGGATCAGACACAGCAGTGCTGATCAAGTTTTTCAACACTGTCCACTCTGTTAGACAGAGACAGTAGCTCTGTGTGTTGGTCTTCCTCTGGTCAGTGACACAGGACGCTGTCGACTGGGCGTTTTTGGTTGGTGGACTGTTCCCGGTCCAGCAGTGACACTGAGGGGTTTAAAAACTTTACACACACACTAACACACCACCACCACGTCAGTGTCACTGCAGTACTGAGAATGATCCACCACCCGAGTCATACCTGCTCTGTGGGGGTCCTGATCATTGAGTCTTAACCCATTGATTGTACACACACAGACACACACACACACACACGTTTCATTGGGACCCAATAAAGCAGCAAAAACCTGCCCTGGCACATACACTTAGCTACAGGACACAGCTTTGTTGCCCACAAGGTTAGAAAGCGGTAAAAATAGCTACAGGTAAGAGCCACCATTTCCTGTTTCAGGGGATTATTCGAGTCTAAATAAGAGCAGAACTTTACTGCACTCTGCTATTCACATTAGCTCTGAGAATCAGAGGAAATAACGGGGAAACGACAGGCATCCCCTGGACTGCGGATCAGATAACACACTGACCACCGTCCGTCACAGAGGAGGAGGCCGCTCATTCCCGCTGGAGACTAATCGCTCCATCAGATGTTTAATTCAATTTAAGATCCTTAAATTTAGCATGTTTCCTCCCAGCACGAGTCTCAGGCAGCCAAGGAAACTTGTTTATCACTATTTGTCTTGGCAGGAAATGTGTTTTGCTTTCAGAATCAATACAAATACACACAGAGAAAGTGGCTGCGAGAATTTGGTTGTATTTATGCTCATAAATATTAATAGTAAGGTCAGGTGTTGGAAATAAGAGCTCCATCACTCCAGAGAACAGAGTTCCACTTCTCCACCGTCCTTTTTTGGACCACACGGATTCGGATATTTTTAAAAACTGAAAATTTCCTCACTGTTTTTGAAATAATAACACGGTCCAGACAAATCCAAACATTGTTGCATTATCGTGTTAGTCCAGCAGGGGGCCATAGGACCTCTTACGAGACTTCCACGAAATATGAGAGAAACACAGATGTTTAGTCCCAAATCCATACTCCCTATGTAGTGCACTACGCAGATCATGAAATTACTGAATCGCTCATGACGTGTGAAATCAGTTTTTCTGAAATCTGCATAATATTTGCAGAAATAATTGTGTACGTAGAGTAGTTTCAAATATCCCGCCCAAGGCCGGCACGAGAGACGTAAGAGCAGGGTAGGCCTAAAGTGCACTGGCTGGAGGTGGAATAAAAAAGTAGTGACGTTCAACAAGTAGTTTTCGGAAAGCTAAGTGAAAAAATGAGGGGGATGTGAAAGTGAGAGAAAAAAACGGAGTGTGAGAGAAAGAGTGATAAAGAGAAAATGAATACAAAAGTGATTTTCCCGGACAGAGAGAGAGAGAGAGAGAGAGAGAGAGAGAGAGAGAGAGAGAGGGAGAGAGAGTGTGGGAGGGTCATTCTGCTCCGGCCGTATTGTCAGCATGACAGTTGGCAGATATCTTCCGTTGTAGGAAATGCTGAAGGCAAATAGAGACCAGCTGCTGCATCGGGTCCGAAAGCGTCAGTTTAATATCACTGTCCAAATACTTCTCACTCACAAACACAGAGAAAACAAGGTCCTGCGGATCTGTTGATCTGATCTGCTCAATGTGTTAAGCCGACTTGTTGATTTCAGTACAGCAATAAACAGAGGTGGGTAGAGCGGCTGAAATCAATACTCAAGAAAAAGTATCGATACTTGCTGAGGTGCATGGTAACTGTTCATTTACTTGAGTACAGTCGTGGCCAGAAGTTTTGAGAATGGCACAAACTTTGGCTTTCACAGTGTTGTTTTAGAACCTTTGGTCAGATGTTTATTTGGTATAATGAAGTTCAATTATAAGCATTCCATACATTTATTTGGGTTTTTAATTGACGAATACATCCAGTTTAAACAAAGACTTAATATTTACAGTGTTGACCCTTCTGCAGTTCACCTCTGCATGCTGGATATTAGCTTCTGGGCAAAATCTTGAGTGATGGCAACCCATTCTTCCCTGATCAGTGCTTGGAGTTGATTGGAGTTTCTGGGTTTTTGTTTGTCCACCGTCTTTTTGAGGATTGTCCACAGGTTCTCAATGGGATTAAGATCTGGGGAGTTTCCAACCCGTGGCCCCAAAATGTCAATGTTTTGTTCACTTGGTTATCACTTTTGCCTTTTGACATGGTGCTCCGTCACGTTGGACAAACCATTGTTCATCTCCGAATTGTTCCTGGGTCGTTGGGAGTCTTTGCCCTTGGACGATGTTTTGATATCATTCCTTATTCATGGCAGTGATCAATTTTGAGCGAACCCACTCCCTTGGATAAGAAGCAACCTCACATATGAATCATTGCAGGATGCTTCACTGTTGGCATGACCCAGGACTCATGGTAGTCTGAAGAAAGCTTCATCAGAGAAAATAACTTTACTCCAGTCTCTTGCCCTTCTTGACACCAAACCGTCCTCCAAAATCTTTCATCTCACTGTGCACTCACACCTGCACTCTGCCATTCCTGAGCAAGCTCTGCACTGGTGGCGACCCGATCTCGTAGCTGCATCCCCTTTAGGAAACGTTCCTGATGCTTGCTTGACTTTCTTGGGCACTCTGAAGCCTACTTCACTTCAATTGAAACCCTCTCCTTGAAGTTCTCGATGATTCAATAAATGGTTGATTGGGGTGCTATCTTACAAGCAGCAGTGTCCTTGCCTGTGAAACCCTTATGATGCAATGCAATGATGACTGCACGTGTTTCCTTGGAGGTAACCATGGTTAACAGATGAAAATTTAAAAGCACCACTACCCTTTTAAAGCAACCAGTCTGCTCTTTTAATCAGCATGACAAAGTGATATCAGCTGTCTTGTCCTCATTAGCCTTAGCCTTTGAGCTAACGAGATCGTCATGGAAATGATGTTAGCAGGCCGTTTTGTAGGGCTGAATTAGAGTGGCTGGAATGCAGTAATCTTTGTGATAAGATTATTTTCATGACAAGAGGACTTGAGAGTCCTTACCCCTGGCAAAATGGAGTGGGAGGGCTAAGAGGTGGGGGCAGGTGGTGAAAAGGGACTGAGCATTACTCAAATACCTGAAATCCATGCTCAGGTAAAGGTATCAGTATTTCCCAAACTTGATAGTAACTGACTGTATTTATTAAATTATTTACTTACTATTATTATTTATTTACTCAAGAAGCTAAACTCTATGCTTAAGTAGATATATTTGTTACTTTTCCTCAGGAACCTGAAACCTTTACTCATCTAAATCTATTGTGATGTCACCGGAAGCAGGAAATGAGACAGAGCCATTATTGTGCTTTAAAAGGTCACAGGGGCAAAGGAAGCAATCAGCAGCAATTTGAGCTTCTCCCAGCTTCTTCCTTGTGTGGTGAGAGCCGAGGGAGCCTTGTCCACTTTTCTACCAAGAGGGTGGATACCCCCTTGCTACACACCATCCACACAACAACAAACATAAATAAACTCACCACAAAACACACACAGCTACTCCACAGAACAACAGTATTAACCCTTAAACATTTTTTAAATTTCCTTAAACAGTCGCTGAGCATGCTGGGAGCTCCACCATGAGTTCTCCAGCCCCTCCCCTACTGGGCGCTACCACAGTATTCTTACTTGCTGCTGTGTTTGCTAAAATACATTTTCTCAATTACCTTTAGCTACGTAGCTAAGCCAAGTACAATTATTTTTATTTGAATTAGATACCATAGTGACAAAAACCTGATTGGTCGATATCCATCAGCCACTTCAAGACTCTACCCTTATTATTTTAACCAAAGAAGGCTTTAAATACATCAATGTGCAAATGTTACAAGTTCTCACAGAGTTGAAATACAAATTAAATTACAGATTGAAAATACCTACTGGTTTCCAAAAGTCTGGTTTCCATAAAGACTGCACCTTACAAGTTAATCATGAATTTATGTTCAGCCCCGGCTTATGAAGTCAGTTTTCAACTTACTACACAGTAATTGAGTCTGATATTTATGTCACAGACTTGTGAGTGTGAGGGAATGAAGTGTGTGCCCACATCTTGGCCCTTACAGTTTAAGAAGTTAACAAACACACTTACACACACCCACACTCACACACCCCATCATGACGACCATTTGCGTCAATCCTTGCCCCCCCTTTCCCCACGGTTTATGAATGCGAGCTGTGGGATGATAGACAGCTGGGAGGGAGACGGCAGAAAGAAAAGACGTGTGAATTCCTCCAGTAAACACGTGCAGCATTTTTTTCCTGGTGCCATGACAACACAAGCATCTCTTGGTTGAGTATTGAAGCACAGCGCTGAGGGCCGGACTGGGACCCTGAACGCTCCAGGACGGACCCCTCCCCTCATCACTCCTGCACACAGCTGCCACTTTTACACCCCTCCTACTGCCTCATGGGAAAAGGAGCTTCGGCCAGAACTTTTGTGTGTGTGTGTGTGTGTGTGTGTGTGTGTGTGTGTGTGTGTGTGTGTGTGTGTGTGTGTGTGTGAGAGAGAGAGAGAGAGAGAGAAACAGAAAGTGACTCTGGTTATTATGCTTTACTTGTGTGAGCACAAATGAAAAAGTGTGTGATTACGTGTGAAGAAACAGTGTGATCACATGTGGAAAAAGTGTGATCACACATGACCCTTATGTCACCAAGCTTGTCGCCAAGTGTTGCTTAGAGGGCTATAGAGCCCCCAGCACTGGCCTTTGGAGCAGTTTATTAATGTTTGAGTACTGCACCCAGGCCTCACTATGCTTTTTGTAGCTGAAAGCAATCAAATTCTCACATCTAGGGTAAAGCTTTTTCAAAGGAGGCTGTTACTGCAGCATAACAGGGGTCAGTGCCTACTTGTACAACAATACAACAACAACACACACACACACACGCACACACACAGATTATCCACATGTAAACTGACCATAACCCTTACCCTAAACTTAACCCTAATCTCACACAAACCTAACACACACATTCACCTTAAATTATAATTCATTCATTCATTATCTGTAACCCTTATCCAATACAGGGTCGCGGTGGGTCCACAGCCTACCTGGGATCATTGGGCACAAGGCAAAATTGGCACAAAAGGGCACAAATTTTAATGAGTTTCTATAATGAAGTCCCCACAATGTGTGTGTGTTTCAGATTCATCTGAAAAATCTGTTTACACACACACACACACACACACTGTTATAAAAAAAATCCACCCATATATTTCATGCTCAATTGCATTGGCGTCCAGGGGCTGGGTCTGCAGTCCAAGTACTGACCCCTCCCTAAAGTCCGCACCGGTCCAGCTGGGCAGAAGGGCCTGAGAACTGATGCTCTAGGCCTGGAGCTGGACTGTCCAGGCTGGGCAGGGCACTGCTATGGCAAGAATGATCACACACCTAAAATATCCACCCACTCACAGACCCTCAACGCTCTGGGACTAAAGATCTCCCTTTTGGAGCATAGAATTCATTTGAACAAACTAGAATTATTCACTTTGGGTCTTTAATAATGCTGGCTATTTTTCTTTGATTGTTATTGTGATTATTACTATTATTATTATTATTATTATTATTATTATTATTATTATCTTTACTTCCCTAGAGAGAGGGCAAGACACAGGCAGATGGAGAGAGACAGACAGGGGGGGGGGGAGTGGATGTGTTGGCGATGTTCCAGCTCCTGGGGGCTGTATGGAAGGAAAAAAGCACAGCGGCGAGAGAGAGAGAGAGAAAGAGAGAGAGTGAGAGAGAGAGAGAGAGAGAGAGAGAGAGAGAGAGAGAGAGAGAGAGAGAGAGAGAGAGAGAGAGAGAGAGAGATTTGGGCGAGCGAGCAGAGAATGTGTGTCAGCGCCAGAACTCAAATTACTCTCTGATCACTGACATTTCACAAATGTGGCACCACTTCATTAACTTCATCTGATCGGCTTTACCTCACAGAGCTTCATTACTGCTGCCCTTCAATGCTCCTCCTAATGCAGCAGGACTGCCCCCGTTACATTTACAGCCCGAGGTCACCGTGCCTAATGCCAAGTGTTGACTAGAGGGGTAAGAAACCCTCCAGCATCGCCCCATTCACTGCCACTGATGAGCTGGAGTGTTGTTTGTGATCCAGAACTAAACATCCAACATCACTAGCTACATTTCTGCCAGCTGAATGTCATCAAATCTTCACAGCAATGTTCCAGTATCTAGTGCAAAGCCTTTTTAGGATCGTAGACGTTGCTCCGTCTGCAAATGGGGAGACAAAGTCCATAATAATACTCTTGGATTTAGAAGAAATATTATGGCGCTTTTGCACCGCATCATACCTGCTCGACTGGGCTCGGCTCGGCTCTTCTCGCTGTTTGGAACCTGCTTGGTTTTTGTTGCCGGTGACATCACAGAACACCATCTCTCATTGGAAAAGTGATGTTTGGAAATCACAACTGCGACTGTAAAATTTAACAATGTTTACTCACTGTGCATCTCTCTGACCAATACTCTATAAAATTATACATCACAGTTTACTCCCTACTAAATATTGACTAAAATAGTACCCTATTCCAGTTAACAGATTTAGCTAATCAAAAGGCAAAAAAGCAGAGTAGAGCCTAGTCGAGTAGGCACCATGCAGTGGAAAAGACCATTAAATGTGCCACAAACTCTTATGGAAACTGGTATGCTACTCAGCCTGAATGACCCTGCAGAGTGACCAGCCAAACCAGCCGTTTTTATTAAGGCTAATAATTTTCTTTCTCATTCACGAATGCAGTGAGTCTTTCACCAAGGGCACAAGGATATCTCTGTGTCTCTGTCGCCTGAACAGAAGCTGACCGCAGACGGACATTGGTAAAAACACTCTTGTAGGTAGAGGAGTGCACTGGGATGGAGATACTGTGTGAAATTCTCTGTGTTTTTTCTGTGGAGCGTGACTAAGTTTCCACACCCCGTCCAGGGATGAGGCATTGACGTGGACATTCCGACACCTTACCGAGTAAGTGCGAGAATTAGCCAGGAGTGTTCGGGCTGGTGCATGAATCATTGCGACGACCAGAGATTCACTGCGGGAACTGCTCATTATCCTTGTTTTGTCTTCATTACGTTTGTTTCATATGGAGGACCCAAGGTGTGAAGCTTGGTTTTGATTTATGAATGAACACTCACTGGCCAGAATATGATTTCTGCATTGACCAGTAGAATGGGACATTCTGGAGCAGATGTACATGAGTCTAAGCTTAAATATACATCCAGAACGAATCGTTCCTTGATAGTACGTGACCCTCCTGTTGTTTGAGTCTGACTGCAGTCAAATCCTAACAACGATACTCCAATATCTCTTAAAGGTGATATTCGCAATTGTAATAATAAAAAACCCCACATTTTCTTTGCATGCTTGAAACCAGTCTAATGTGTTTATGAGGCCCCAGTGTCAGTAAAAAAAAAACAGTGTCTTGGTACGGTATGCTAGGCTATGCTAGGCAAAAAAGACAAGTCCTGCTCCACAGGTCCATAATATTGACTTATTTTTGTGGATATATTTCCAAATTCAGGAGACGAGTAAATGCATGAAAATAAACAGACTACAAAACTAAACATATTGTGTTACAAATGAGTTTTTGTGGAAGTTCAAACTTCAAGTTAAACTTCAACCACAGTCAAACAAGATACGTTGTTTTTTTAATCCAAACATGTCATTCCACATTAAAAGACGACGAGCTTCTTAACATAAACAAACCAAAGAGAACTGCAGTTGCCCACAATCCCCAATTCCCTTTAAAAAAGAGGGTTCTTTAGTAAAGGTCACAATTCTACTTCAAACCACTGGTTCTGTGTAGAACCATCTGCATTATGAATGTGTATAATGTTGGTTGGTACTATACAGAACCCTTTTCAAAAAGGTGCAACATAGAACCATATTGAAACTAGAAGAACCCTCTTTTTGAAGAGTGTAGTCCTGTAGAAGAGTGTAGTGTAGATGCTATAACATCAGCAATGGGGAACAAACGACATTGGTACTCTTGATTTCCAATAACAGGGGACAAGTGGGTGTCTACTGAGGCCAGAACCTGACCAATGTACAGGGTGAAAGACAAATTATACGTAACAATAATGTAGAATTGTTTACCTACACAGAGGAGCACGTTGGTGTTTCTAATATAGCGGCCAGCAGCCTGCAGAAATCAATAAAACACAACTGTGATCACTGATCTACATCACAATAACCAATAGACATAGACGTGACTCAGCAAATCAAACCTTATAGCATGACCTGGTCAAAAATACTTCAGAAAACCTCTGAAAAACGAAAGATGGCAGTGATTTTTTCTCTCCGTTGGGGTGGACATTCTTCAGTGGGAGCTCAGAGTATATGGGCCACATAAAAATGACAAAGAATTCTACGGTGACAGCTCAGGATCTGCGGCCATCTCTTGCACTAGATACTCACAAGAGTTGAGCTCATGGGAGGTTACCACAGAGGAAATCTGTGGTAAAAATTAAAAAGTAAACAGAAACATAAGCCAAGAAAATACCATGGTACCAAGGGCCAGTGGTTGGTAAAGTACAATGTACAAAATGTTACATTTAAAGATAACAAAACACTATTTTCCAAAACCAAAACCTCTTTCCATCTGCGAAGTATGGCGGACGAGGTTATGTACCAGAGTATATTAGGGTCCCCACTGGTGCGCAGTGACAGAATACAAACTAAAACGTGGTAGAAACAGTCAAAATCCACTACATTTTGATTAGCTTCTGCAGTTTTGTGCTTGTGTCTGCAGTCTGCCTTCACAACTCAAGAAAGATTAAGATGACCACAGAAGCTATCACAACAATCAGAACTTTCTTTCCATGGTGGAATCACGGAGATGAAGTTATGCACGCTTAAAACGAATTGTCATGTGCTGCCATCTGGTGGTTGACAGCAGTAGGACACTGTAAATGCCAGGACATTTATAAAAGATGTAAATTGCCACAGTCGATCTATTTTAATAAATAATAATAATACATTGCACAAAGGATCATTGTTTTTATTTATTTTACATTAAATGGGGCTTGATGCTTATAATGACTATGCCCTTAATAAGAGCTAACTGCTATGCTAACTGTGGGGATGTTATGAACAGTGAATCTAAACTGCATGAGTAAAATTCTCCTATATAAGTAAAAAAGTCCCGCAGCTTAAAGTAAAGAAGAGTAATTATGGATTGGAAGAAGAGTTGTGGCTTCTCGTGATTTAGCGTATTATAAAAACGAGCAAGGATAAAATTCCACAATTATAAGAAATGGCAGAACAATTAGAATGCAAGTCACAATTATGAGGTAGTCATTCATAATTAAAATGAACTAGGAACACTATATAAGTACAAAAGACACATATTTCTGCGCATATTTTATTTGTAGTTCAGTCAACTTCACAATGCTAATGTTGTCTCCGAGAACAAGGCATGCTGTTTTGTGCAAAAGATCCACAGCCCCATTCGTTCCACAGCTCCCAGTGTGAGAAATGTGGCATGATGAACGTTGTATAATACTTAGGAGACAGCAAAAGAAATCCAGCTTGACAATTGATTAACAAACAGAAGTATTGTACTAACGTTGAGGGCCGAATGCAACTTAACTTACACTTTCCTTTAGTGATTATCGTAAAGGGTACTGTACAGCAATTTACCTTTAGAATAACATTAGTATGATTTAGCCCTTTTTTGATACAGTACATAATGTCCACAGAAGTCTTTGTTTGGCTCCTTAATAAATGTAAATGTATACTACCAGTCCATACACATCTCAAAAGCAGTGAAACTCTAGCTAGCTGTACCTTGAACTGCTGTGGTAAACTAGCTGTTGGGGTATATTAGCTAGCTGTGTCTGTTATGCTAAGAATCTCTAAATTAATACAATGTAGAAATAAGGAATTTTGCATCTAGGCCATTTTTCTCTTTAGGTAAAATGAACGTACAAAGAGATGTAGTGTAATAAATGATAATTTATGGTGAAATCTCAGTTTGGAATGAATTTATTTACCTCATTAGCATTCAGTTTTAGCATAGAGAAAAACAGCTTAGATGCAGGTTTCCTGTGGTCATGAGGCTGACTAAAGATTTAGACCTTTTATTAAGTAACAGACAATACTGAATTATCAGTATAATATCAACATAAATAAATTAACATTTACAAAATAAATACAAATAAAGCCATTGCAGTCAGGGATTAATGTGAGGACATTATTTCGCACTGTGAGAGCAAGTTTGGTTGCATTCTCTGTTGTCTGTGGATAAACAAAAATCTGTAAACATGAAAATATATCTTCCAGTGATTCCACATTCTACACCATCGGTTCAAATGGGCAATTTTAAGATTATTTATGGAACAATGAGTGTTCGCATTTAAGCCAAAATATCCCTGGGTGTTGTTGTTTATTTTCTTTTTTTTTTTACCCTAAGAACTTGCCAAAAATGCTTACATTACGATTCACAGCTGTTTATGGCTCTGGAAGATTGTATGATTATTTACTGATCTCAAACTCAAGAGGACATTTTTCCATTCTCTATATTTTTGTCTTGTCTACCTCTCCCAAAAAAGACAAAGTGCAGTTTTTCAAAGAAACAATTGCAATCTATTTTTCCTTTGATCTGTTCATTTTCCGCAGGATTCAGCCAAAGGATGGCTTTTTAACCCACGGTGTTCTGCCTACGCAGTCCAACAGCTTCTCTATAAAGGCTCAGCTTAGCTTTCACATCACACACTGTAGAACTATTTTATATTTTCTATTGGAGGGTAGCAACCCAAAAACGAATCAAGTTGGAGCCAATACTAATGCTATGAAATCAAAAGCTCAGCTATGTAAAAGAATACTCCAGCATTTTTCAACCTAATCTCTATAAGCAATAATTATGTTTATCCAACTTTCTCCTTTATTATCATTCTCCTTTACTTCATTAACAATCTCTTAACCTCTGAGGAAGCTTCACACTAAATGTTGAATAATTCCTCTGAAGATTTGATAGAATTCAGTCTCAAGAAACTTGTGGGATCAGGTACTAATGGCAGTTCTGGATCACCACACTAACTCACCCCGAACATACTGGATGGTAGAGAAGATGAGTTTGAAAAATGCAACAATACTCCTTTCATTTTCAACATAATTATGACATGGTAGAACTTGCACATAAACAAAAGAAACAAATACACCCATACAGGCCCTTTATAAAACACTATAACCCTCTTAAAACCCTCCATAACTCAACTGAAAACAAGCATGTAAACCAGAGCGAAGGCTCAGCCTGGGTTTCCTGCCAGTCTCTGAGTCACCACTTCTCTGTACATGATGGAGATGTAGATAAAGAGGAGGAGGATGACGAAGAAGTCGTCCATGAAGCCCAGCAGGCCGAAGAGAGCCTCGGGGATGAAGTCCAGAGGAGAGGCCAGGTAGGTGAGCGCCCCCACCAGGCACAGCAGTATACGGATGCGGAACATCCAGAATAAGCCTCCCACGGAAAACATCTCCCTGAAGGCGTGACGCAGGAGAGTGGGGACATCTCGCAAACGGTCCAGCAGCTGTGGGACACAGGGTGTTAAAAGAGCTTTCAAATCACTGTAAGCCACAGATGACACGATTGATTAATCTCGACTCTCACAGTAGCATTAGGTAGCCAGTAGCATGTGATTAAGAAAAGCTAACGTACAGGATGGTTTCATTTGATATCTGTCAAAAAATCAGGGGTTAAAGAGTGAACTTCGGGCCAATCACATTTCTTATTTTTACCCCTACCTCTCATTTTCAAGTGTCATCTTGCCCTTTGGAACTGAGACGAAAAGTGTAGTGGTTAAAATCCTCCCCTACGAAATTGGGACAACCCCAAAAGAACCTGATATGTCATCAGCAGGCAGTTCTGTCAGTCTGCAGTGATATCAGAAGCACTACTCTACCACAAACTCGCTGCCGGATTTAAGATTTATTAGAGCATCATACGCCTTCAGAGGCATTTGACTATCATATTTCATCACCACTCCTAACTCTTCTTTAATATGAAGCTGAATTCAATTCTATTTGGTAGATTTTTTTTATAAACTTACAGTAGCCTCAGGCGCCAGAATGTAATTCCTTCACCATTTCGGGTGGAACTGGAAATTTACAAGGTAGCTACTGAGATGTTAGCGTATTACTAGCCATGTTTTAGACTTATTATTAATTAAATTGTCATGATATATTGAAACTACATTAAACTAAAATAAGTAATCAAATTATTGTTATACTAGTTTTTAAAAGGAGAGTATACGGACTTCCTTGGTCACTTAGCATCTACTCGGAGATTCACATGGCATTCATAACCCTCCATGAGAAGTTTGCCTCTGAAAAATCTCAGTTTCAAGGGTCACGTCTTCGCTCTAACCCAACACTTCGCCCTACCCCTCTATCCCAGTGAGAATTGAGTCACTCTACCCCTAAGCAAAATGGAGGCGTAAGGCTAAGTGGTGAAACCGACTTGAAGTCTATTAGACATTTCTATACTAGCAGCAGTAGTGTGAGAAGCCTCAGCTATGACAGCAGATAAGACGAGCGTGGATGTTGATTTCTGGCAGATATGATCAGTAACTGACTTACAGATCTGGGCTGCCCCGAGAACCTGCGGTTGTAGTCATTAACGTCCGTAAGAATAAGATCTGGGTCCAACTGCCCGTCCAGGGTCTCTGCACTCTGCCCAGTGTCTTGAAAAAGGGGGAACAGCAGAGTTACCTAGCAGGAGCACAAAAATACAAGAGGTCAAACTGGGACATGGTTGGTTAATCCAACATTAGGCTCCACACCAAGTGCAATGCTCAGTCTTTCAGTTACTATTTCATAAGAAGCAAGCTTGGGTATGTCTTGTAATGATGTAATGACTCTTCTTACCATTTGTCTACAAATGGGACAGTTTATGGCCCCAAGCCAAGTGCCGTAGCGCCAGTATGCAATAATACAGGAACCTGTGGAAGACATATGAGGAAGAATTGAGACCATTTGGAGAATAGTAATATAGGCTTATGATTCTGAACTCTCTCTATTACAGAATGAAAGCTGCAAGCTAGTGTTAGATTTAGACAACATCTACAACTACTTGAAAATGTACTTTAGTATATGTCAACATTTCATATCAACTAGACTTGCGCAAAGCAATGCTTGTTTAATAAACATATTCCATCCCTTTTCCACTTGTGAACACAGTTCTGGTCTTAATGAAATGTCTGTGATCTGCTTTGGTCAAAATACCACAAGGATCCAACATCATAGCAGCAACCCACCATCAAAACAGCCAGTTTCAGCACCTGTTCCTTTAAATGTGAATGAGCCACTCATAGGTCACCTGACCCCGTGCACACATTAGTGAAGGGAGAGGAGCAGAAGCGCTGGTCTTTAGCTGTTCTCCATTCTCGTTTTTTCCGTTTTAACTCAGTACTCATTTCTGAGCACTTGTTGTGAATCTTTTGCTCCATTTAACCTTGTCTTTGTGCTCTGACATAGACATGAGTCCAGCTCTGTGATTGGAGAGCCTTGGACGAGGAGGCAGGACAGACCTAATGTCTCTGCACATGATGTAAGAAGCAGGGCAAAATCAGAATGGCTCATTTTATCCCAGGTTTCTATACTTAGGCAGCCCAAAAAAACTGACTCGTGGTCATATATCAGTGTGTCCCCTTTGAGATTCATTCATTTATCTTTAAGGTCAAGTGAATGGGACCGACCCCCGTACCACAGAACAGATGTCCGCAGTTAGTCTCTACTGGGAGGACAGCCTGCTGCAGACACACTGGACAGGACATGTCTGAGTAGTACTGATGCCTCGGCTCGGAAGTGGTCTCCTAAGAGAAAGACAATACGCTATTATAGAAATAGAATTAGAGCAGTTCAAAGTCTCAGGTTATCACTAGTTTATTAAAAAATAGGCTGTGCCAGAATTTGGGAATGCAGTGTCTGACTCTGATGTGGTTTCCTACCTCCTCCAAAAGTTAAATACAGCAGTTTCTTCAGTGCCGAGCACAGATTAGCAAAGACAGAGGCCCTATTCTCCATATTACAGCTCAGATCTCATATTACACAATGATTTTAAAGCTGTAATTTTATCGTAAAATTACTACCTAGTGTTGATTTTAATTAAAAACCCAGGGCCCACTACTGAAGACTAATGCAACACATGCTTGTCCACGCAATACAAGTTGAGCATGTGGAAATGGAGAATGTCACTGACCTGTTCGGTTTGGAGTTGCTGTCGAACAGCTTGAACGTGCTCCTGATTCTCTGGGTGGATTCGCAGCTGCTCATTTCTGAAATGAGAAAACGGTTTGCAGTGGACTGACTGTTTATATATAAACATAATGGAGCGTATGTAGGAGGAAGTACGGCGCTCACCTGCAGAGCAGAGTGGCCAGTCCTCCCAGAAACGTCACACTGAGGACCACCACAACTAGGACCTGGTTACTGACGCCTTCAATAAGGGTGTCCTCATCTTGTATCAAACGATTCGGATCCAAGCAGTCGTTGCTTTCCATTCCACCTTCTCATAGCCTGCGCTTCTCAGGATCACAGTAGAGGGCGCTACATTAAGAGTAAACAAGTTTATTAATGAATATAGAGCACAAAAGCTTACAGGTTATAAAAATAGATCATATTTAAGCAGAGTAGTATCAGAGATTAAGACATTGGAATAAGGGTTGGCTGAATAATGTAGGTCTTGGTTTAATATCTAAATAACTTTAATTAAAAATATTACTGTTCTGTTTTGTTCAATAATTCTCAGTTAAATTCTGAGGAGTGGAATGCATAGGTAAACATTTTAACATTACTGCAGCATTAAGTTTTCGTGTTAATAAACTTAAGTGCCCATATCACAGAATCAAAGATGCAGACATATGTAAATGAGCTCAGTTCTGATAGGCTGCCATGCCAAATGTTTCGTCCTACTGCTGTGCGTTCCACAAAGCAGGGTTTCTCAGTTAAGTCTGATAACTTAAACCTCATATCAAATGTGTCGTAGAGGAAAAGACATCAGGGACATTTCTAGTGGACAGTGATCAACTCTTGAAACAGTCTCTTGAATTTCTTAGGTAGCCAGTGTGAGCATTGTCCAATGGGAATGTTCTCCAGCTTGGGACAGGTTTTAATTTGTGCTGAAGTTATGTGACTAAACTGAGAAATCCCCCACAGCAGGTTAGAGGCTAACTGCTGCAGACTGATAAGCAATATTCGTGACGTCACAATACACTTTTGCGTGTGCAAAAATACACTTCAGCAATGTTCCTACTACTTCAAACACTTAATATAAAACAGGGATTTTTCATGATTGGGGCGCTTTAAAATGTTTTAGAAGACAGCAAGTTAGAAAGCTAATGGAGGCCACTATACTAGCTACCGTTATTTCATAAAAACTACACTGGTACTGCAGCTAATGCAACGACGACAACTTATTCTACTACTGATACTAACAATATAAACATATATTCAGTTGTTAAAAATAATAACATACTTGTTTAGTTGTAGTAAAAACAGTAAGCCTGTGCTGTTTTTAAGGTGGAATTATTATCGACTAACAAGCTCAAAGAGCACACGACTCAAGTATTCTGAGCATATTTCATACAACATTCACACGCGAATTAATAACTTACATAATTTAATATAAGTCCGATTGTCAGAGGGAATTAAACACATTTAATACGTTAAATAAGCAGCTGCACCCTTTTCTGCAGGCAACTCCTTTCCGCATCCTTATTCAGGCCCAACGTTTTAAGGGCGATGTTTCAGATTTCTCCATACTCCCTGTGCCCTACTCCCTGTGCCCTACTCCCTGTGCCCTACTCCCTACCGAGTGCAAATCCTAAAGTTTAAACCGTAATAACGTCAAAAGCACTGTTGCTGTCACAAATAAAACAAAAAAAAAAGCGAGCATAAACCCAAAACATGATTGAGTGTTTATGCTGTAGCATAAAATAAATCATATTTAAATGTTCATTTAAGCGGATGTGCTCTTATGTTTATTTGTTCAATAAAAAATAAATAAAAAAGCAACCAACCAAGCAAAAACAAACAAAAAACAAAACAAAACATGTAATTCGACATGTAATTTCCAAACCTTCATTCTAAAGTGCACTGAATACTGCACATGTTGCAGGCTTAGTGCACTACAGAGGGTGGAGTATGGAGGGAGACTGAGAGTTCATTTGGAACAGACTCGACGGTGTGGTCGCCTTTCACTTTGAACAGACATGTAGTGTAGAGTATTAGTTTAATTATTAACGTTGTGTATTATTAACAGTTCCTGAATGAAATCCTTTATTACAATGGCGAATGATATGAGAGCGAAAACCCGTAGTTGTTGTTTAAATGTGTGAATATGAATCAGGCGTTTAGGTGTGTCGGTTTCTGCAGGGTGGCAGTGTGAGGACCTCGGCGGAGGGTAGCGCAGCGTTAGCAGAGACTGAACCGGCTCCGTGTGTCTCCGCGTTTCTCTTCATTTATAACCGGGACTATTCTGTTTAACCCAGGGTAAATTCGGTCTTGAGGGCGGCCGGAGTCGAAGGAACAGAACCGGGAGGCAGTTAAAGCGCCTTCTCGCTGTGTTTTAAAGGCCGGGCTAATTTTCCGCCGCCGACTGTTGTCTGTTGTTGTTTTCTAAGGTGGAATTCTACAGATTCACGCCACGGATAAAACCCCAAATCCACGTTGTTTCTGGATAAAACCGAGGTTGTGGATTAATTCCCCCGAGAGCTGAGATGAGTGCCGTTGTTCTGGAGTCTGTGGACCGAGTGGAGCTGTGTGAGAGTCTGTTAACATGGGTGAGAAACCACGATAAATCCACCTTCACCAATATATTTATATATTTATATACACGTTTCAGCTGCTGACATCCCTTCAAAACAAATGTGGCCGCGAGCAAGACTTAATAAAGCTTGGAAACAACTTAATAAGACGCGTGAGTGATATATTTAATACGTGGGAACGACTTAATTAGGTGTGGGAATAGAGGTAATTTGAAATCTCCTTCATAAATGTTATTGATTTCTTCACAGTTCTTATTTAGTTGTTCCCTCCGTGGACGTAACGTTCCTGCACAGTTTGTTTAAGATGTGGACCGTCTGTCTAATGTGTGGGAACTACTCATTAAGTCACGGGAATGAGATATTTAAATATTAGTTAGTCCCCACTCACAGGCCTCCGTACCTTTCCTTTTATTTGAATTAATCAGTTAAGGTGGCATTGTATGGTAAATCTGTCCACCTTAACTGGAGTGTTCCTTTTGTCTCAAAAAAATACTTTATTTATTTATTTTTTACACATTCACCCTTTTGCAAACAGTCTAACACTGAAGCTGAAGCCGAAATGGTTTATTAAAAAAATTATTTTGATGGTTCATGTTTCTATTAGTAACCGTATTATTTCAAATACAAAGTTTTTTTTTCTGGTAAAACGTGCCCTGATGTCTGGTTTCGTCAGTGAGAGCCAGCAGGAATGCAAAAAAACTGTATATTAACTAATAACCTATCATTTTAAAACATTAGCTTATAATAATCTTATCAACGTCCGGTTACTGAAGTGAAGTGGGTTCTGATGTGCTTTTCATTGTGCCCATTTCCCTGGATTTGTTTAGTGTCGTTTTAGCTCAGTTCGTATCGGCTCTACTTTGTTTTCCCCTCTTTTACGGTCCGTACCCATTTTAAAAGCATATTTACTGTCCTTTCTGCCCCTTCCTGTGCTGGTGTTATGTGTAAAGGTGTGTTTCAGAGCTGTCTGACGGGCTGATTCTCTGACTGAGAGTGGGCCGCCCAAACCGCTGATGTGTCGGCCGTTTTCAAAGGTCTTTTAACAGAGAGCTGTGTAGCCAGTGTGCGAGACATCTGTCCAGCTGTTACAGTGGAGGAGCATGGATGAGGGATGCCTGTGGCTGATTGTTTACAGTTCTGCCACCTGAAAAGAGCCTCCGATTTTGATTGCAGCTCAAATCGGATGAAGAAACCCCATTCTATTCAGTAGAAATGAGAGGAATGTAAACAGAGATGGAGTCTATTTTGGAGTTTCTAGCTGTAACGTTCATTCCACAGCCCCTATATAAATGTTAGTGTACAAAAAACCCCTTTGTGATGTCATAATAAAACTGATGTATTTCCATATATCCACCTAGGCAACAGACAGCACTTTATAACTTCAGCGTGGATGGGTGGAGCTAAAGACAGATTCAGCACTGCTTTCCGGCACAATTCAGAGCAGCCAATCAGAGTAGAGGCAATTTGCATGGCACAGTAACAAAGACTGCCTACTGGGATGTTTCTGTTTGTACTTCTCTCTAGCCACCCCCTTGTGTGATAGCCATCTGTGAGGGACTTACCTTAGCATCACTAGTACTGACCCTCATTAACATTCACGCTTGAATTGAATTGTAACAGCTGTCCACTTAGGGTCAGAGGGGTCAGTCCTCCTCTGGGTCATGTGCTATAGCTGGGCTGTTGGTACCTGGTTCAGAGAAACCTGAGTCTACCCAGCAGGCAATGTGTGATTACATCATCTCAAGTAGCGTCAGTTCTGAAGGAGATTGGGGGGTGGGGGGTGGATGGGGGCTGAGCTTTAAACTCTGCTCTCTATATTCTTCCAGAGGGTACATAGTTTAGCGAGGGGAGTTACAAAACACTCTGATGTTGTCAAGTCATGAAGCAAGAGTCCTGAAAGGGAGACTGGATATATATCAGCAAAATGTAGAGCATCTCAATCAATCCCATATTATCTGTTTAACTGGTTAAAATAACCATACAATTACACATGAGCAACCTGTTAGCAACAGGGTAACTAATGGTGATCTAGCCAATAACAGGTGAAATACACTGGTGCAGCTTGTGTATTTATACAAGGGTCTTTTTATAGTGGTAGGGGCATATTTGTACCACTGTATTCCTCCTGTAACAGTGATCAGTTGTTGCTGATTCTCAATCATTAGTCACCAGCGAGACCAGTAAGTCTACTATCAAACATAAGCAGTCTTATATTACGTCAGCTCTTCACAGTGTGCACCAATGTCACATTTCCCCTGCAGGGTACCTACTACACTTCAGTTTTGGTGCCTGTTACAGGAGGACAGTACTGTGAAATGTAATCAGCAAGCTTTGGAAATCATAACAATGGCGGCTGTAACCTTAAATGTTGTTTACTCATTACATATTCATGTGTTGTTGGTGTTGTTTTTTGGGGCAGAACACATATCTGTGCATCAGTTCAGACAGATCTTTCTTGTTGCACTGTCCAGCTCTCACTGGACTCTTTTTTCGGCCACTGATCCATGGAGCATTTGAACCCTTTCAAAATCTATAACATAATTTCACATGCTGCAATTGTGAGTCGCATAAAAAAAAAAAAATGTGATCTCTGCAGGCGCTTGGACTTTTTACAAATGGCAAGAATTAGTGCTGGATGTCTGCAATTCATCGTGATTGATGACTCTCTTTGGCCAATCAGCACACTGCAAGGTTTTCACGTCATGTTGAGTCCCTACTCGGTTTGCTTAGTTGGCCTCGAATGAGCAGGTACTAAGAAAGTTCCAGGTATTAGATTTACCTGATAGAAAAGCAATATGTTAGTCGCGCCAAGTTGAGTTGAGTAGGCACCACACAGTGGAAAAGTGCCGTAATAGTCTACACCAAGAGCAGCTTGTCAGCCACATGGAACAAAGCATGGGTGTAGCTGTGATTATAACAGGAAGGATCTCTTTCTCTGTGCCTTCAAAACATAGTGCACTAGACTAACGCTTAAGAGCTGTAAACTGGCAGGAAGAGAAGCAGATGCTTCTGAGACAGCAAATACCTGCAAAGAAATACAGGCCTGAACACATCACACCATCACCACTGATGACACACTGCTGACGCTGTCATTACAGGGAGGCTCTGGGATGAAGTAGGGAGCTGGTGTCATCGTGACAAGGGGAAAAGTTGATGTTAACTGATGACTGTTATGAATGTCATGTGAAGCTGCTTTGTGATAAGGCTAAATCTTCTGCAAAAATTCTGCATTTTTTTTATTAGCTTTACACACAATTATTCTAAAATAATTGCAAAGAATTACAGATAGAATGTTTTAAACACAATTATACATTTGTGAGCACATAACTGATATTAAAACGACTTCTTTTCATTTTTATTTCTTACAAAAGGCTTATTTCCCATAAATGTTATGTGCTTTAAAATGCTGGTGCACACAGCAGCTTTCTGAGCTTGTAGCAGTAGGTGAAGGAGGTGCGGCGCTGTATTAAACAGTGTTTTAAGTCTATAATGCGAAGAACAGCCACGTTGTTTTCCTTCAGCGGTGCGTTTTCTTCTATTTTGTCGTCACAGAATTCTCACTTTGTTTCTCTCTATTTTTGCCTCTGGATTTAGTCCTTGTGGGTTCAGGAGTATTTCATGGACTTGGTCTTTGCTTGTTTTTCTCATTTTTCGCTTTACCCTCTTTAATAATAAAGTTCACACTACTCACATCTGAGGGCGGCACGGTGGCGCAGCAGGTAGTGTCGCAGTCACATAGCTCCATGGACCTGGAGGTTGTGGGTTCGATTCCCGCTCCTGGTGACTGTCTGTGAGGAGTTGGTGTGTTCTCCCAGTGTTCCTGCCTTGCGCCCAATGATTCCTGTTAGGCTCTGGACCCACTGCGACCCTGAACTGGATAATGGTTACAGATAATGAATGAATGAATGAACTACTCACGTTTGTCTCTGTCCTTTACTTACGTCTAGAAAGCAGCTGGAACCACGGTTCTAGATTACGCTGGACAGTTTTTAATCTTTGGGATTATGTCATTGACCAGCACAGTGGCACTGCATCTACCTTCGCTGCCAGAGATCTCCAGGGTCCTGGGGTTTTGTCCAATACTTGCCTCTGATCAATGTCAGTTTGATGTGTTCTCCCTGTGTCTGCATTGGTTTCCTCGCACCATCCAAGAACACACATTCATAGGTGGATTGGCAGTGCAACAGTGTCCACAGGTGTGAGTGTGTTTCAGCCTTGTACCCACTGGTTTTGTGCAGATCCTGAACATGCCACTACCCTGATACGATGAACCGGTTTTAGGAAATGAATGAATGAATGAATGATAAATCCCAGGATCAAGGTATAAGAGTCATTTTAAATATCTATAGTCAAAATTAATGCTGGTAATTTGTCTTCACCATGTTACAATGCAGTGTGTGATGGAATGTAATATTTTACTAGTAGTTTCTCTGTATCCACAAGCCCTGTTTAATATTAATAGAAAGCCTGTGCCCATGTTTGTGGAAAATGAGATTGACAAGAAAGTGCAGATAAATCATCTTTCCCAGGAAATACTAGGTTTTGTTTGTGTACAGTGTGTATACTGAAGAACGCTTGGTGTGAAGCCGTTAAAGGTTAGACACCATGTCTCCGTAGACTCACAAGACAGGTTTGAGAAGGAGATGCTAGTGGAGCACAGCCAGATTACTGTTTTCTCTGGTTTTCTTGTGTGTGAGAAACGTTTCCAGCCTATAGAACACACAGTGAATATGTGACATAGTTACATTTTCTCCAGTGGTGATTTTTCTCATCTGATTCCAACTATTTTAAACATGTCCATCCCCATGTGAGGGACCCGCTCTTCTTTCAGGGAGAACAAATCAATACGACTCTTCATGTCATGAGCTGCATGTCTTTAAAGAATCAATGAGTATTTTCTTGTGAAATATCAAGTTGACCACATTTTCTGGTAGAAGCGTAGATCTTTGAGTGCTCCCTGTGCCTCCTGCTGTTGGACAAAGATCAGTTGACTTTGGTCATAAATAGCTGGGATTGAAAGGTTTGCTTTGGCCGGATTGGAGAACAGGTCGTGCAGAGGGATGTGTATTAGTCTGGTTCTCTGTGAACACCACAGTGGCTGTAGAACTTCAGTGGAAGGAGGCGGCTGTGGGTCTTGTGACCCAGCGATGGACTGAAGCAGGCTTCTTTTACAACTACCTACATATTACATGCATTACAGCAGTGCTCTTACAAACTGTACTACACATGGATTTCAGCACCTCTCTCTCTCTCTCTCTCTCTCTCTCTCTCTCTCTCTAACTATCTCTATCTCTCTGTGTGAAACACCCCTCTGTGTTCTGAATGTGACTGTATGAGCTGTGGGACTGGGAGGGGAGCAGACATTTCGGAGCTGTGGTGACCTCTTCTCTGACCCTCTCTGGGTCGCGGGTGTCTCTGAGAATAAAAAGGGAACTGCTGTGGTTGAGAGCCGTGGACTACTGTTGGTTAAAATGTTCTAGGTGTGGGTATAATCTACTAACCCCGCAGGTGATTTTACGAAGGTTCTATGAAGGGACAAGGGGATACAAAGAACCATCAGCTCATTTCCGTCGTTACTTTTGTTGCAATCGCAACAGTCATTCTGAGTAAGGAAACTTGAGCCTGGCGCAGCGTGTGACTGGATTCCAAAACATTAGTCCTCCACCCTACAGCACCGCCTCAGCCCTGAGGGGCTTTTACCTGCTCTTAAATCTGTAGAAGATCTCAGTGGAAACAATTGCTTGATCTTACAAATGTAAAGAAGTTAAAGGAGATTACACTGAAATACGAAAATGTAATAAAAATAATGTGTTTTAATACATACCTCCACTGTGAACTACACAGCTTCTGCTTGGTGACAGTAAACATAAGAACGAAGGCATGCTCAGGTTTAGCAGTGCACTGACCCTGCTGATGTGGTTCCACGCTGTCGTTCTTTCATCTTCTGTAGCTGCTTCTTCCCACTCAGGGTCGCAGTGGGGCGGGAGCCTACCAGGAAACATCAGGCAACAAAACAGGGGCCCAACCTGGACACAGAGGCCAGCCCATCACATGACATCACACACACACTGTTTGCACAATCAGTCCATCTACCAAACGTGTTTATGGGCTGTGGGAGGAAACCCACACAGACACAGTGAGAACACACTACCCTCCGCTGTGACGCCCTCCTCACAAAATCAGAAATTGATTGTAAAATTCTATCAGCTTTTAAATATTCTCCTGCCCCAAGAAACCCCAACATTTCTTTGCTTCATGAGCATGATTTAAACAGAGCGCACACTCAAGATGCATCAGCTGCTGATCTTGCCTCTCTCTCTGGAAATAATGTAGTCAGCTCACATTCCTCACATAGTTTTGAGCAGAGCTACTCAAAATACCTGGACCACTAAAACACCAGCTGCAGCCACAGACCTCCACCATTACACGTTCCTGTCTGTCTGTGTACTGTGTTTTGGACTGCGGTTGTTTGCCAGAGTGTCGTGTCCAGATTATTAGTCACATCTAGAGATCCAAACCCTGGCCAGACAGAAAACATGGCAAACTATCTCTGGTTGCGTAAGGATTTCAGTCTGTTCTGCAGTAATCATTTAAAACTGAATGTGAAACTGAAACCCAGTTTGAAGGACACATGCCTGGCAGATGTAGACGTCTGTGGAAGGTGCATGATTTAATTCTATCGTAGGGCAGGACAGTAATGTAATATCAGTATATATCGCAATAGAAAATGTTTCAGTAACATTTTAAAATAGTTTCAGAATGATAATATTGACAAAACCAAGAGGTTTATGTTTACAGGTGATGTCATTTTTCTTGAATCCACAGAATTTAAAAATATATATCGTGATATACTTTTTGGCTACAATGTCCAGCCCTATTCCTTATTATTGACCACTTCTTAAATGGCTTTCTAGAATCAGTGTCATAAACCAGTAATAAATTTGTCGATTAGTTTTAACAAAGATTTTGTGATGACGCTTTCAGAATACAGACTCATCCATTCTCTCAAACCTACTTTTTTGGCTGAAGCTTATGGGAGTTGCCAGCCCCACGTTTACTCTCCAGTTCTTTGGTTTCTTCACATTGAGTGAACTCTGTGGGTGTGGACTTCCTTGGTTGGGTCACAGTAACATTGTAGTCCAGACCGAATCAAGGCCAAGATCCGATCAGTTCGGAAACTGATGTAGAGTTGACTTTTGAGAACTGTCAAAACAGCTTTGAGAGTCTAGCGACTGTCTATTGGCTTGCAAGTGGCAATCTATTGGGTCCAAGCAATGTAAACGGCATTAGGGAAACTACAACACAAATTATCCATAGTGTTTTTAGAATGACCTCCTTATAATAGGTGAGGTGTCATATAAATATGTCCAATCAATTATTTAGAAATTGGCTTTGTGATCTTGCAACGAAATAGAAAGCCACAACAACAAACCCTTAGTAAACTGTATAGTTTGTGAACTTTAAAGGCAACCAGATCACTCTGGTTTGTTTACGCTCAGAAATTCTGCATTTTTACAAAGAAAAATGACTGTTGTTTGTATGTGAAGTTTAACATGTCAACATGGACGAGACAGTATGTTTTTATTATTTGAAACACATTAGAATGGTTTAGAGCATGCAATCAGACTGGAGAGCAGCAAATGGTGAGGAAACATCCTCAGACTTAAAAAAAAAAAATTGTTTTTAAAATTCAAATCGCGAACTTCACCTTTAATTGTTTTTACCGAGCTATTGAGCTTGATAAATAATTACACTATAGTTCCCCCTGTGTTTGACTGTACGAGTTGCTCGAGTCGCTCGGTCAGCCTCTGTGTTTAGGTGGGGACATAACGGAATGAAAATAATCGATAAAGACGTCGATGTTGATGGTATGTTGATCAGTTCTGATTGTCGATTCTGATTAATTATCGATTAATTGCCCTGCCCTATACACACTCACTCCATCATTCACATGCACACACCTGTGGACGCTTACACAGCCAGTCCACCTTCAAAGATGTGTGTTTGGACTATGGGGGTAAAACTGAGCCCCTGTGGGACACTGACACATGGAGAACACCCGAGACTCCCCACAGACAGTTCTGCGATGGGGGGATTGAACACGCAACCCCAGGACCCTGGAGCTGTGTGATTATTGTCGCCATTACAACTTTTTAAAAAGTTAAATGTGACTTTATGATCTGACTTCAGGGGATACTCTTGTGGGGCCTTGTGGTAGGAAATTATTATTATTATTATTATTTTAATCAAACCAACACTAAGTGCACCAGAAAGCTCCAGCATCATTCAGATGTTCTCAGAGGAACAGTGCCTTTCACTTTCTGAAGTCTGCTCATGAGTTTTCATGTCTGTTTTATATTTGAAGTCGTGTGCACACTCGCAGGGTGTTCAAAGGTGCTGGTGTTCCCTTAGCACAGTCCCCGGTCCCTGAGGTTCCTACTAAATCCATCATTAATTTTGAGCGATTGCCTCAGTGTGGATAAAGAGTGCGTTATATTTCAGAATCAGAGCAGGATTGGGGCTAAACTTGTTGTGGTTGAGCCTGATTTAGAGATTGGACATTGCATCATGCTGAGATTTATTCTTTGTGTGTGTGTGTGTGTGTGTGTGTGTGTGTGTGTGTGTGTGTGTGAACTGAGAGTTGGATTTCTCACACTGCATGTGAGGGCTAAAATTAACGTCTGACCAGCACTCAGTGTTCACCCTGTTAAGATGGATAGGTGTTATGGGACCCTTTGGGGCAGGGGTGGTGGGGGGTCAGACCAAGATCTGACAGTAATTTAGCTACAGAACACGCTAACCCTGGGTCAGAAGATTTCAGTTGAATTTTGAGAAGGCCTTAAAAGTCTAGAGCTAATTCTTGACCTTTTCTAGAGCATTTTAAGTCATGCTTCGAAATAAAAACTGAATCTGAGCCTGTTACAACTGAGTAAATAAGTGGCTTTCATAAAATAAACATAAGCTTGATAAACATAAGCAGTTCTATAATCTTAAAGGGGACATATATTCTTAATGAAACCTGTCACCTGAATTCTGTCACCTGTTTTAGACAAAATACCACACGGATCAGATACCGCAGCAGCATTGTCCCCCTGTGTAAACAGCCCTGTTCAGAACGTCTGCTGTTCCTTTAAATGATAATGAGCCGTTTGCAGTTCACCCCGACCCCGAGCGCACAGCAGTGAGGAGCGGGATCAGAATCTCTGTTGGTTTTTTTTAGCCATTTTCTTTCTGTTGTCTGTTCTTGTTTTCTCCATATGTTCTCTGTGCTCTTACTCCTCCTCACCTGTTGTGTTCATTTTACTGTGTATTTTAAGCTCGTCTTTGCGCTCTTGCATAAACACAGGTCCAGTGTTGTGATTGGAGAGATCAGACAAGAGGGCAGGACATTTTAGTCTCTGCACTTGAGGTCAGACGCACTTAAAAATTAAAATTCAGCTGTCTTTATTTTTTTTGTTGTTGTGGAGGAACTCGATCCCCTCACATCCACAGACCCAACAGATGGCAGAGAATCAGTTCACAATGACCTGAAAACCTGCGACGGGAGCTAATTAGTTATGTCACATCTCTTTAAGACTCCATGAATGGTTTGCTTATGTAGGGGTTGAGCGTATTATGTGTTCAGCTTCTGCTTTGTTGTGAATAATCCTTTGTGTGGACCGAATGGATTATTGTGGTGCTGTGGGTAACGTCCAGGTGTTTGCTAAGTAAACAGAGCTAGCTCCCCAGGTGTTGTAGTGCAAATCCTTAAAAGCTAATACAAACAACATCGTAAACTGTTACACTGTGATGCGGCTGCAGACTGTGGACTGTGCTTCTGTTGAGAGCAGTGCTAGGGTCAGGGTTAGGGAACACTGCCTGGTTTGAGTAGTGTACTGCAGGGTAGAGTCAGATTATCGCCGATGTCAGATGATGCTGACTGTGTGCGTTTAGTGCTGTGGAGGATGTTGTATTTTCTGTGGTCATTCTGCACCAATCAGAGCCCTCAGAGATCAGCAAGAACTTTAGGACCTGAAACTTTCAGTTCTCCCACCGCACTTCCACAATTACACAGTACAGTACTGTCGGGAAGTCGACGGTCATCTGATCTGATTATTTCTCTCTCTCTCTCTCTCGTTGCCTTCCTCTTGCCCCGTTCCTCAGGCCTGTGAGTGTTGTGTTATGTAAGCGCTTCCCTTTTTAGCTCCACCCCCCGATTGCATTCTGTTTCTGCTGGAGTTAGTGAGTCAGCTGTGATGTGGCACTGAATATAACGGTGTGTGTGTGTGTGTGTGTGTGTGTGTGTGCGCGTGCCTGTCTCTTTGCTGACACTTCCTTAACTCCTCCTTAGAAACCGACTCTAGCCCCGTCATCATCCGGTTTATCACACGTGTACTGTTTTATCACTGAGTGGACATGTGTAAAAGTTTTGCTGATGTCCCACTAATGAACGGATTCAATCCAAATCAGACAAAGAGAGGCAGCTCTGATGATGTGGAGGTGCTTTCTGAAGAGGAAAGAGAAGCCTTGCTTTCCACGGAAGCTCATAAAACCAGAGGGAGTGGGGGGGAGAGGGAACCAAAACAGCTGTGTTTATACTGAGCTGTGGAGTGCTGGGAGAAATCCTGGAAAAGCCTCACGTGACGTGTGAAAGCTTTGGGGGGGCGGGGTTTTAAAGGTACTGACCAATCAAATCTCAGCATTGCCCCCTCACAAGCCACAAGCCAAACCAAACAGCAGTGGTTCTCTGGAAGCTCAGGTCATATTTAGGGGTTTAAATCTCTGACCTCATGACTGTTTAAAGAGAATGTAGGATACGATCTTTCAGGGAATGATGGCATCTCAGATTTCACACGTGTCTGGAGGAATAGTTTACATTAAAAGAATAATAAAATCAATAACGCACATTAAAACATTCAAATATTGCTGTGCTGTTTGTCATTGAAATGTTTTTTATTTAATTGATTATAATATAAAACAAATCACTGTTCATGGTCGATTTATCACTTTTAAATACGTCTTTGTTTCTGTCCAATAGGAGGCCACCAGATCCAAAACATTTATTCGCTATTGTAGAGGACTAACTAGTAATATATTTTTTTATATAGTGTCAGTGTTAAGTAGGTAAAGATTCTGAAAACCAGTGCAAAACTGATATATCTTCATATAAAATATATCATTGTATTTCACAATTCAAACCATCTCCTGCTCTTTTGTCTTTTTATGGTAAGTGTGCAGTGATATGAAATATGACCAACATTTTGTCCAACAAAATTAAGTATTAATACGATATGTTTCAGATCGCTAACGTCAAAATTCATCCATTCATTATTTGTAACTGCTTACGGTCACACCACACTCCTCACAGACAGTCACCCGGAGGAAACCCACGTGGACACAGGGAGAACACACCACACTCCTCACAGACAGTCACCCGGAGGAAACCCACGCGGACACAGGGAGAACACACCACACTCCTCACAGACAGTCACCCGGAGGAAACCCACGCGGACACAGGGAGAACACACCACACTCCTCACAGACAGTCACCAGGAGGAAACCCACGCAGACACAGGGAGAACACACCACACTCCTCACAGACAGTCACCAGGAGGAAACCCACGCAGACACCGGGAGAACACACCACACTCCTCACAGACAGTCACCCAGAGGAAACCCACGCAGACACCGGGAGAACACACCACACTCCTCACAGACAGTCACCCGGAGGAAACCCACACAGACACAGGGAGAACACACCACACTCCTCACAGAGGGTCACCCGGAGGAAACCCACACAGACACAGGGAGAACACACCACACTCCTCACAGAGGGTCACCCGGAGGAAACCCACGCAGACACAGGGAGAACACACCACACTCCTCACAGACAGTCACCTGGAGGGGGAATCGAACCCATAACCTCCAGGTCCTTGGAGTTGTGTGACTGCGACACTACCTGCTGCCCCACCGTGCCGCCCTAACGTCAAAATTAAATCGTCTAAACCAAAAAGCACACAGATGTTTGGATATGTTAATTTTAAACTTGCAACAGTTACCATAAAAGAACAAAGGAGCAGGAGGATGTTTGAAGTTTTAATTAAATTAAGATCTTACACAAAACGCACTTCATAAATTGTGTTCACTTAATAATATAATAGTTGTAAAGGATTAATTACTTACTGTGGGTAATCAGTATCAGTTGATATTAATCAGTCCAAAGTTTGTATAGATTTTTTGTTTATCCCTTTTGTTTGTTTACTAATTTATATTAACACGGGTTCATCCCCCTGTTTCAGATCCAGACGTTTGGAGTGGAGGCACCGTGCAAAACAGTGGAGGATCTGACCAGCGGGGTGGTCATGGCTCAAGTTCTGCAAAAGATGTGAGAGACACACACACACATACATGCACACACACTGACTCATGTTTCTTTCCATGCATTGTGGGGACTTTACATTGAATTTGATGAATTCTGTTGAGATTTCCCTTAAATATAAACTCACCTAATGCTTTCCCTAAAGTCCCCATTGTGGGTGTTTTGAAGATGTTGGTCCCCACAACATGAGTGAAACCTGGTACACACACACACACACACACATATATTCTGAACTGACATGCCTGACTCTTTTCTGTGCTGTTGGAGTCAGCTGATAAAATGAAACGCAATGAAACACACACACGTTTATAACCGCGTCACGTCTGTTATAAACCAGCTCTCAGGCTTTGGCCTTTAAAGTGCACACGGCTGAAATACTTGCACCATTGCTTTAGCTGGAACACAGTTAATGCAGACTCTATTGAAAGAGTTTTCAAGAGGCCACTTAAACCTCATGGAGAAACCCAAAATTCATTGTGAAACAAAACTAGGACTCCACTTTAAGCCCATTACCTGTGGCAGTGTCTGTACACACCCCTAGAGCGACAGCTTTAATACTGTGAGGGGAGCAGTTGGGAGTTAGGTGCCTTAGCAGTGAATGTTGAGGGATGAGAAAGCATTGTTGCTTCTCTCCTCTGCTCACATTGCTTCCTCTCTGTGCAGGGGATCAAACCGGCAGGAGCCAAGTCCGCTACTTTGATCTTTAGGCCACGGCTGCACTAGATGCCAGCACAGATGTTTTATTTGATTGCAGACTGAATTCTGGCGGTTCTCAGACTTTTTTTTTTATTGTAAACGTAACTCATCCCTTCCCTCCTCCTGTTCCTGTCTTCATTCCCATGTTCTCTCTCTCTCTCTCTCTCTCTCTCACTCTCTCTCTCTCTCTCTCTCCCCCCTCAGAGACGGCGTGTATTTCAGTGACTCCTGGATCAGCCGTATTAAATCTGAAGTTGGTGATAATTGGAGGCTAAAGGTAAATGACTGTTTTGGGTAAAGCCTCTGTTCCTGTGTTTGGTGGCGGTTCCCACCCGTAATTTCAGCACCCTCTCTTTCTGTTTTCCTTCTCTTCTTTTCCAGATCAGTAACCTGAAAAAAATACTGAAGGGTATTTTGGATTACAACCGTGAGGTAAGAACGCTCTTATTTCCCTCTGGATAAAAACCAAACAATTTTCCTAATTCTTTTTTTTCCCCATTGTGTTTCCCTTCTACTCTTTCTGCCTTTCTCTCATTCCCCCTCTCACTCTTTGTCTTTCTCTCCCTATCTTTTTTATTATTCTCCTTACTTCTTTTTTGTCCTACTTTTCCCCCTTACTCTCATTTCTCACTTTTTTGTCTCTTTCTCTCACCCCTTGTCTTTACCCTTCCCTTTCTTCATTGTTCTCTTTCTGTCGTCCCCATTTGTCATTTACTCTCTCTCTCTCTCTCTCTCTCTCTCTCTCTCTCACAGATTCTGGGGCAACAGATTAATGACTTCACTCTTCCTGATGTTAATTTGATTGGAGAACACTCAGATGCAGCTGAGTTGGGTCGAATGCTGCAACTTATACTGGGCTGTGCTGTCAACTGTGAACAGAAACAAGGTGTGTGTGTGTGTGTGTGTGTTTGTGTCTGTGTGAGTTATGAGTTGAATCAATATCTTCTTTTATTAAACTGATGTATGGATGAAGAGAGTTGTGGGAGTGTTTCTTGTGATGGGCATCTGCTGTTTAGAAAAAGCTTCAGGCGGCACAGTGTATGTGTAGAACGACACACACACACACACACACACAGATCTGCATTCCTCTGTGGTCATCATTTATGCCCTTTCCTTTTTATTACTTGATTTCTCCAGTGTTAAAAAGCTGTATTCATGAGTTATCAAACTGACCGTGAGTTTAATTTAATGTAGCCTGCTGCCTTTGTAATTCTGCTCAAATATTTAATTAAAACTACAATAGGTTCAGAAGTCTTCCCACTGTAATAAATGCAGTATTACAATTGTTTTCCAAATCCAAGCTGTTCCTGTAATTCTTCTGTATACGCTGTGTGTTGGTTCATATATAAATGATAATTATATATAATAAGGTGGGCACACTTTCTTGTAAAATTACAGTGGCCAGTTATTTAACTACAGCATATAATGCAAGAATTGTGTTCTAATCAGAATCAAAACAAAAGTAACACTTTATTTCAATACCCCTTTCTGGAAATTTCTAGTTATTTTGTCTTTAACTTGTATTTCTCTGAATATCTACAGTTTTCATCTAAATCATTTTTAGCGCTAACCCTAGATCTCCTCTTAACCTCAGCCTCTGTCTTCGTCTTGAGCTTGGTCTAAATCCATATCTTTACCTTTAAAAGTGCATTTTTTGACGTAGTTAAACAATAGGTAATATTTTTGGGAGCTATTGTGGTGAAATTATGAGGTTAGAAATGTGCACTTCCTTTGCTTTTGTGTTTATTTCTGATCACATTCACCTTCAACAGAATACATCCAGACCATCATGATGATGGAGGAGTCTGTGCAGCATGTCGTCATGACAGCCATCCAAGAGGTGAAACACAACAGTGCCATCATTCCCAGAGGATTCCCCACTGCGTTCCCTCAGAGACTGTGCTCACTTCCATCTGTACTGTTTGTTTTATTTTTATTTTGCAGCTTATGAGCAAAGAGACCCCTGTGTCCGGAGGAAATGACTCCTACGCTGACCTGGACCGACAGGTGAGTTTACAGATCTGAATGTGCTTTATTATCTTGTCGTATTCAGACATCTTTGTCTATACCTCAAAGGGGTATTTAAGCGATTATGAGATTATATCACAGGAAAGAAGAGATCGATTCCATATTTAAACTCCAGATGCACTGTTAGCTCCTCGTTCTTATAGTCAGTGTGAGGAAACAAATCCGTAAAGACTTCCTGTTTCTAATGAGCGTGGTTATGATGTGAAAACACGAATGTTTTCCCAAGAAAAGCCTTTTAGATGACAGCTGTTTAGCAGCCTGTTAACACCAGTGTTCACCAGTGTTAGCAGCATTAGGAGTTCAGTTATTGGAGTAGAATACTGAATTAAAGTTGTGCTGTTCCTGGCTGTCAGGAGGCACGTGTAGAATTCCAGTCTTTTAAAGAATCAAGGTATTTAGGAGCAGTTGAAGTGTTTTTTTCTGGTCTCCTTGAGGATTTTAGTATGAACAGGGTTTTTTTAAAATAAACACTAGGCACACTACAAGACAGTATCAAGCCAATCAGAAAGCAGAGCATTTGCATCTATCAGTTTTAAGGGCAAAGTAACAAGCACAGTCTGTTTAATACGAAAATGTGTTAAATTGACATTTAATAATAAGTTATTGATAAAATAATGACAAAATAAGTTGCTTCTGTTTTGTTTATGATAAAACACACAAAAATAATTAAAAATTATTATCGTCCATGTAAAATATCCACTAGTCATTATTTTTTCTTTTTGGGAAACGTGTCCTCAGCTGAAGAAGACTGTGGAGGAGCTGAACGATGCTCTTGCCTCTAAAGAAGAAATTGCCCAGCGCTGCCATGAGCTGGACATGCAGGTAAGTTCTCACCCCTCCACGCCAGGCTCTCCCCTCAGCTCACATCAGCTTGCTTAAACCCTCATTTGATGTCACTTTGGAATGGCTTCTGGTTTTCTTCTTTTACACTGCTGTAGTTGCCTATTTTAATATGCTTAGTTTCGCTCACATTACTTTGACCATCTCCATGTAGAGGCATGAGTGCATAGAAGATGGCGTCCAGTAAGTTACCGCTGCTGATGCTGGTGTTAAGGTGGACATTTCACTTACCAGACATCACAGTCCAGAGCTTCGAGAGGTGTAGTGTTTTCCTTTAGAGACGGCATGGTACCGCATATGTTAACAATAACAATACGTAGGAGTGGTGAACGCCAATAGGATATTTCTCTTCAAGGGAAAGGCCAGTAGGAATGACACAAAATTTATCTTCAGTACTGTAACATATTGCTGTTTGAAACACATCATTATGGACGGTCTATGAGCTAGCTGAACATTTTTGTTTTCTCCCAAGGGCAGGTGGATGTAGGAGCTGAAACATGATTATTACTGGTTATATACCAGTTGTAATCAAAACTCAAACGTCGTTAATTTAACGAGCCCATTTTTATAATATGATCAAGGCTTTTCTGACTAATTGAAGGATTTAATTTTTAGATATAAACAGTACTTCAAAGTAGTTTGGTGTGAAGTGATGTGCTGTAGAGTAGGTGTTGTTAACGTTACTGTTACAGAATCAGAACAGATATTTGATCTAACACTTTCTTCTGGCTGCATCCTGGGTATCGAATCGGGCCCATCTCTGCTTTCCTGTAGCCACTTTCCTCAGCAGAATGGCAATGGCCTTCCATTAGAGGATGGTAGGCTAAGCCTCCAGCATTCGCTTTGCATTCTACCATTATGTAAAGTATAGGAACTGTAATTCTTTATGTCTTTGTTTTTTTATTCTCTTTTTTTCCCTTCTCTCTTTCATGTGTTTTTTGTTATTTTTTTTGGTGATCTCTACTCTCTGCCTTGCTTTGAAGGCGTACCTCGTGCAGGAGGAGCGTGATAGGCTGAGATTAGAGTATATTGAACTAGATGAGAGGGTAATGTTCCCTTTTTCTCTGCTCTCTCTCGCTCTCTCACGCTGGCGTTCATAGTTTGCCACCTGTTAGCTATAACATTCCCTCAGTAGTGTGCAGGCCCTTTAACCGTGTGTGTGTGTGTGTGTGTGTGTGTGTGTGTGTGTGTTAGGGCCTGACCGATATGAACATTTTTACAAGTATTATTTATGCAAGTTTCAGGCAGTTATAAAATTATAAATCCAGTTAAAAAAGTATAAATAGCTGTCTAATGTTATGGGGTGCTTGTATGCTTAAGACACAGCCCAGACACTACACTAGCCTAAAAATACTTCATATAGGATTATCACTTTTACCCACTTTGTAAAATATTTTATAAACAGTATTGCAGTCCAAATAAAAAAAAAAACCCTTAAGTTTTGCCCATTTTGCCCACCGTGAAGATTTCGTGATGAATGGACAAATGGAAATGCTCCAAAATCATTTAACTTTGACTCTCATTGAAATTTAAGAAGGTAATTTCCTTCTCCTGTAAAGTTTTTTATTGTTTTAGAGATAAATGTGACTCTTTGGGAAGCGATGATATGTTTGTACATGTTTATAATTTGTAACAAGTCACAACCCTCCATTGACATAAGGGATTTTTAAAGAAATTATATTCGATAAAAACATATTTCATAATGTGATTTATATATATCAGTCGGGCCCTGGTGTGTGTGGAACATCAACCGCTGCTCTTCGGTGCTGTGTGACCCCCACAGACTAATCCCACTTGTCTCCCCACCTGTGTGACAGCAACCCTGGTTCCCATGGCAATGGCAGACTGCTTACCATGAGCCTTTTCCACAGAATCAGACAGGTGGCTGTGTCAAAACACTGTGCCCTATTCCCTGTATAGTGCACTATTTTGGTGTTCTGTCAGTTTGTAATATTGTCTGAATAGTGCACTTAAAGACTCACTCCTACAGTGCACTGCGGAAGGTAGGTTATACCCATAATACACTGAAAATCCCACATCAGGTGGTGTCTGAAATCATTCACTAATCTCTTGTATTCAGTTCCCTATTATAGTGCACTATATAATGAGTGATGTAGGGAATAGTGAGTACGAAGCAGTTTTGAACACAGCTGGTGTAATCAGATTATGTGTAGGGAGCAGAAAGAGATTAGCATTTCAGAAGTGGATAAATATTGACTGTTAACTGTTGTTTAGGCTCAAATTTCTTGTCTTAAAGTAAAGGTTCAGACATATGTTAAATGTACAATTCTCCCTTTAAAACTTAGTCAGAGGGAACGTTCAGAGGCTGGAGTTTGCTTCTTTAGTTCTGCACTGTAGCCGCTAATGTAGCTAATACGTAGTTATCGTTTATCAGACAGCAGCTAAAATCACAAACTTTGTCTGTTTTCATGTAATAAGATGTAGACTCTGTTTGACATGCATTAATTTATAACATGGTAAAATTCAGGTGTTAAAATGGCTGCCAGTCCTGTATTTAGCATTTCATTTTCACTACGCAGCAACCTTTGTCCATTTGTGAGTATGAACTGAAACATCAACATGCTTATGGTGTAAGGACCATTGAACATTTTCTGTTTAAAAGGATTCCATTTAAATCTGTGATGTCCATTTCTCGTATTTTCATTGTGTGTGAAACCTCACGCTGTGTTTTCAGATTTGACCTCGTGAGCACATCTCTGCTGCTTTGCTTGTGTGTGGAGACAGCTCACTCATTACAGCCACATTAAACTGCATGAAGCCCCAGTGGCTCCTGTTTTAATGGGTTTATATATTCATTTGTTGTGTGGTTTTCCTTCTATTTTCAACAGTTTATTATCCACCTGATTTCTCACTGATTTTAGAATATGAAGTCTGAATATGCTATTGAAAATGTGTTGGTTGAATATTTAAAACAGAAAGGCAATGCGATGCAGTTTTTGAAGTTTCTGATATTAATGTATTAGAGAATATTGTATTTAGATTCACAGCCACAAATGACTATAAATATATACCTTTATCCAGTACTTGCTTCATCTAATTCTATATATTTCCTGAATCTTCAATCTCTTACTTTTGTCTGTGTTTCTGTGTATTTTTCCATCCATTTTTCTCTCTCAGGTTGCAGCTCTACAGGAGGAGAAGGGCAGTCTTTTGGCTGAGAATCAGATTCTGATGGAGCGGCTCAATCAGTCAGACTCCATAGAGGACCTGAACAGTCCAGCAGGGCGGCGACACCTTCAGCTACAGACACAGCTGGAACAGCTGCAGGAGGAGACCTTCAGGTGAGAGAATGCAGTTTTGAAGTGCATCCCTCATAACCCTAACCCACTAGTTGAGTCCCTCCTATCGCAGAGTGCTAACAAGCTAGGGTTGTAAATATAGCAGGCTACCAAGCTAAACACACTTGGAGAAGGACACTGTGACTACCTGTTATCAACTACCCTCACAACAAGGGTTACCTTAGAGACACCCTGCACTTTGGGTAACTTTAATCACAGTGATGAGGGAGAGGGAGGGCCACCCTACACACCCAGACATACAAAGGCATATTATATTACATTTTCACTCAAGTATCACTTTAAATTCGAACATCTTGTTTAGGTTTCCCTGCTACTGCGGGCCATTTACTAATCCTGTGCTCTTTTAGAGGATTGTTGGGGTTTGGGCCTTTTATAAAAGATACATTCAGGACTTTTAAATCTGGTCTTTACTTTAAACCAGACTGAACTTGTTTACTTCAATTACGTGCTCAGGCTCCTTTAGCGTGCTATGGTTCAGAAGACTCAGAGGATTGTATACACAAGGCCAGTGTCTGTGAATGTTAAAGTGGTGCAGAGTTTATTGATTGTTTTCTCAGACTTACCCAGGGTTTGTAAGTCCAGCCGGTCATGGTGGACAGATTTAAACCCTATAAACACTGATTTAATGGACTGTTTCCTTGTAGCTCTTTGTGCTAAGACACAAAGCCAGGATCAGTGGTTGTAGCCAGTGCCATCGCTCATGATAATGCTACCCATGCTCATGCTTGACTTGTTAGCACAAACACATACTTAAGCTGCTATTACTGCTGATGTCTTTACCACGGCTGCCTCAGTTTCTTATCATAATGGCTTAAAAGTCGCTTAAAATCAAAATCCTGTAAATCATTTTTATATCGCAGCCAGCAAATTCTCACAACAATATTCCAGGTTCTAGTGTTATGGCTAATAAAAAGGCATATTTATCCTACATCCAAATCAATCTGTCGCTATTTTGATGCTAGGTACTATTTGTACTACTTCTGCTAGCCATGCTTCTACATAATGAATGAGAAATGTGCCTAAGCATCTCGAGCAATGCTAATGTAATGCTAGCACTGGCTTCTCACGGCAGGATTAGCGAGTCTGAGCTCTCTGTAAGCTGGGAGTTCCAGCCCCTGCCCTGTCCTTTGGCTCCTCACAGCATCAGCCCCATCCTGGCCCTGCCCCAGTGGAGGTAACAGCACTTAGCATGGGCACTGTGGGCACACCCTGGGCATAGGCACCCTCTCCCTGGGGCACTTGATGGGCTTAAGGGTTGTAGATGGGTCTGGCAGCCCTTCTGCTATTGAGCACTTTCTGCACTTTCTGTTTTTGATTGGCCGTATCTTCACTGTCCAATAAAAGTCATGCATCTCACTTTTTTCCAGTTTTAATTTTTCTGCATCATTTGAATACCTCTGCCTCTATGTGGCTTCACCTTATATGCTGCAAAAAATGTTATATTGCATCAAAATATAAAAATATAATAATTTTATGCTAATCCCTGTAAAGTTACTATTATAAAGATGCATGTTTTTTTGGACAGTGGAGATACGCATCATGTTTTTGTTTGCTTTTTGAGCACGGTGAAATTCTGTGTCGTTTTACACATCGATCCTGAAGTCTGTAACCCACCTGACGCTAACATAACGTCTTGTTTTTGAGCTTTTTGTTTTTAAACCATTTGTATTCCAGACTGGAGGCTGCTAAAGATGACTACCGTATCCGCTGCGAAGAGCTGGAGAAGGAGCTCCTGGAAGTCAAGGGTCAGAACGAGGAACTGACGTCTCTGGCCGACGAGGCTCAGTCCCTTAAAGACGAGATGGACGTGCTGAGGTGAGACCTTAAAATGCTTCAAATTTTTTTTATTTTTTTTTAATTATTTACAGTGGTGATAGGAACAGATGTCTGGAGTAGGGGTGGGCGATATGGCCCTAAAATAATATCACGATAACGATATTCTTGGCGATACAACAAAACACTGAAAATGATTTTATTCATTTCAAGAACACACTATTGCAACAAAATAAATGTTAGATTGCTATTAATTATATTTAATTATTATTGTATTTCATTTCTAAATTAAATGATATTTAATTACATTTTATTTTTGTACAAATCTAACCATTTCTAACATCAGAAGAAACAAATAAATGTGTAAACATTTGCTTATTTTGTAAACAACTGTAACTTACCAAGATTCTAACATTGTAAACAAATATTTAGAATATTGATATTTTATTTCCAAACACCCTCCACACGGCTGAAGTCACTCGTCTTCTTTAACAAATTTTTTGAAATTATTTTTTCATTTTTGCAAATTTCAACCATGTGTCTCTGTGCCTGAATGACTCATGTAATGAATGTACGCCATATTACGTGTAACTGTATGACGTCATTACATAAACAAGTCATAATATCATGATAATCATGATATAGATATTTTTAATCATTTAAATCATTTAGATTTGCGATAATATTGTACATGATACGATATTGCACAGCCCTAGTCTCGAGGATGCAGTGCCTCCAAAAAATCCCCTCACTGAGTTCCTCCCATGAAATGATTACAAGTGAACTACGTGATGACGGAAATTTGAAGATATTTTTGAGAAAAGTTTAATTAATCCATGGCAGAGAGCTGTTTGTGTGGCCTGCCTTTCTAGGCAACAATGGACAAAGCAGCTCACTAGGTTCTGGGACACGGCCATTGTGTGCTGTGTGTTTAAGGCAGCAGTGATGTACCTGGCTGAGTGTGGTAAGGCACTAGCTATCCTAAAATGTATTATCTAAATCTCTCAGACACTCCTCTGATAAAGTGTCAAAGCTGGAGGCTCAGGTGGAGTCCTATAAGAAGAAGCTGGAGGATCTGGGGGATCTGAGGAGGCAGGTGAAGCTGCTGGAGGAGAAGAACACAAGCTACATGCAGAACACAGTCAGTCTGGAGGAGGAGCTGCGTAAAGCCAACGCAGCTCGCTCTCAGCTGGAGACCTACAAGAGACAGGTATAACACGAGGGTGCACTCTCAGAGCAAATGTAAACTATAAAGTATGTCTTCCAACAATCCTGGCTTTATATTTTATTTATTTTTTTCTGTTTTAAAGAAACCCTAAACGATAAACAGATAGATATTTATTCTCTTTCCTGGGGCTCCCCTGGTGTAGTTCATTTTTACAGCAGTGTACTGCAGTCAATGGGGATTGGGAGGGGGTGTGGGTAGTTTTCTACCCCACTCCAAAACATGCATAGTGCAGTTTCTGCAGTGCTGTACCCAGAGTAGCAACAACAGAGGCTTTTTTCTCTCTCTTACTGCTCAGTGGAACATCACACTGAATTTGAAGCTGTAATTTTAAAGTAAAAATGTGAGGTAGTGTTCCTTTAAAAAAAATCAAAACTGACACTAAATAAAGACATCAAATGAATCCTAGCATCTAAGCTCTTAATCAGACTGTGCATTCCACCTAAAATGGGGCGGTAGATATGGAGTATACACTGTTTATATCTTTGTTGAACAACTCCTTCCATCCTCAGGGTGAAGATCTTAGCCAGCTGATAACTTTAACTTCATATGACTCACTCCCTCACTTTGTTTGTTATTTAAGGTGGTGGAGCTCCAAAACAGACTGTCGGAGGAGTCTAAAAAAGCAGATAAGATGGAGTTCGAGTGCAAGCGTCTGAAAGAGAAGGTGGACTCACTTCAGAAAGAAAAAGATGTAAGTCCAGACCTCATCAGTAAAACTGGCATGACCATATTTCAACTACTGCATAACATACTCCTTTTAGTGTTGACTTAGTTAAACTTTAATGTAAATGTAATCCCAGATCTGATAAAGACAGTCGTTCAGTATCGTAGAGGTAATTTATTCTGATTTAATTAAGTTGGTTTGGGTCATTTTGTCATTTTTGTTTGAAAATTAACAAGTTAGCCAGCTCTTCATGCAATGCTCTCTGGCAAATTCAATAGGGAGCAAAGCAGCTCCTTAGTTATTGGGACACAGCCATGTTGTCTGTTGTGTGTTTAGGAAAGGAGAGATTTACCTTACTGTTTTCACAATAATCATAACATACCCACAGCCACACCATCATACAGACACCGGATAGTGGTCACAGATTTGGTTACGTTGGACCTGATATAAACACAGTGTGAGGGAATATTATGGGCTGTGATTGGACAATGACACTGGTTTGTTTTGAGGACCCTGATGTTTGTCATATTTTTGTAAGCACTGAAAGATAAATCTGTGCTTTAATACAGGTGAACAGTAGATGCAGTGTGTTGCTTTCAGAATGATTTTTGTTACACGTTTGTCTTTTCTGTCTCTCCTTTTTCTCCCTCCCTCTGTCTCTTTTGCTTGGTCGCTTCCTGCCTTTATCACAAAGCCACACATTTTTCCTGTCCCTTCATTTGCCTCTGTTTCCACTGTCGGTCTCTTCTTCTCTTAGTTTGATCATCCTTTCTTTTAATCATTCCCTTCCGATCCAATAACAACAGAGTTATACAGGATTGGTATTGATGTTTATAACATATTTATTGATTTGTTACAGAAAGCACAGTTTAAATCACTGTACAACATTTGTTCTTTTGTCATAACACCTTGCTATGATCGTTGGAGGGCCTAAATTGTGGGGGTTTTTTCTATAACATAAATTATATATAAAAGATACCTGTGATTTTTGTGTTTTGAAGTCTGCAGCATTGATGTATTTGCTTCCCTGCAGACACAAGCGGAGCAGCACTATTTTGAAATGGTTTAATCCCTGCACATCAAACTAAATTTAGTTTTAGTTGTGACTATGATGAATACAAGTATCGCACACAATTTTTATAGCACACTGCTGGAGGCTGGAGTGCAAATGTGGTACATTTTGGAGTTTTAAATAGGGGACATTTAAGTTTAGTATTGTGTTTACAACTAATCTCTCATTTTATTTTCTGTGTAGCGGATGAGGACTGAAAGGGATTCACTGAAGGAGACGATAGAAGAGCTGCGTTGTGTCCAGGCACAAGAGGGTCAGCTCACATCAGGTACACGCTCAGACCTTTCTAATTAGCCTTAATCATTAGTCTTTTAGTTTCCAATATTTACTCATAATTCATTATCAGTTTATATTGGGAAATTTAGCCTAAAATGCTCTGTCAGTTTCACACACTGCCATTTTCGAGCTCCAAATCTAAAACAGAGGGTGTGTTTAATTTATATTAACAAAAAAATGTTGTATTTAAATCACAGTGTTCCTCAGAATTATTGTAGTTACATATTTCCACCGTTTAAAGATATGGCTGCTGACTGTTGATATGTTTGTTTCTATGTCAGTAGGACTGGTGCCACTGGGCAGTAACGAAGGATCCGATTCGCTGGCTGCTGAAATTGTCACTCCAGAAATCCGGTAAGCCATGTTCCATTAACTCACACTGTAAGCTCGGAAAGTTCTCTTAACCTGCTGTTTAGATGTGAAGAACCTCATAGAACTGTCTTGTAAATTGCTAACTCACAAACTCACTCACTCACTCACTCACTCACACTCAGGCTAAAGTTCTCCACCAGGTGGTGCTACTGACTTGTGCTTTTCGGTGCTTCGCAGCACAGTCACTGTGCCCTTATCTTGAAGATGAGGCTGTGCTCTGACTGCGTGTGTTATGTCATTGCTCCAATGCGACTGTTGAGCAGATGGTGGGGGAGTTGAAGTTCAATTCCTGTCTTCATTTCCTGCATCCCGTCTGCGAAAACTTTAGCAAAAGCTCAAACCCAGACTCAAACACATGCTGCCCCTAAAGCTCTGTTTCCCCCCCCTCTCTGTTTTCATTTCCCCATACTCTGCAGGCCAGCGTGGCTGCGCACACACAGATAACACTGCGCACTGACGACAGCTCTGTTTGTGTTTTATTGTTTGAGTGGATCTTATCAAATGTGGAAGAACAGCTGGGAATTTTTTGCTTTTTCAAAAATAGATTTCTCTTCCTGGATTCACTATCACGCTTTTAACATTGCACAGACATTCTGTTCTTCTGGGTTAATGTATCATCCAATAACAGCTTGGTTTGTTATCAGTACTGATTTCAGTACAAAAACCTATATAATGTGTTGTCATTGTGTTTGTGTAGGGAGAGGCTGATCCGTCTCCAGCATGAGAATAAAATGCTGAAGCTGAATCAGGAGGGCTCTGATAATGAACAGATCGCTCTTCTGAAGAGTCTGCTGGAGGACGCCAACGCCAGGAAGAATGAGCTGGAGTCTGAGAACAGGTAACACACAAGTGCACAAGTGGTAAAAAGTGTGTAAACTCAATTCTGAGCAGAAGAACAAGGTCTTAGACATTTTCCACCCAAAGAACTCTGGTTGTAGAACCAGCTTCGTTTAGGGTTCTATGAACCTTGGTGCCATCCAGTGGTTCCCTCTTTTTCATAGCAATTACAACAAAACTAATGATTAAAATGAACTGATGTTTTTTTCTAAGCCTCAGAAAGTGTCACTCCCTACAACAATTATAAAATTACCTGCAGGTTTAGTACATAATGTCCATGCTGAGGATGTAATTAACACCCTTAGGAAATCTTACTTAAACTAAGAATAACATTTTGTACGTTTATTATATGATCTTTTTAGTTTGAGTGCTCTGCTTGTTAAAAGATTTGTCTAATACAATGATTTTGATTTTTCATTGGGCCCCTCCCTCCCTTCTCTCTCTCTCTCTCTCTCTCTCTCTCTCTCTCTCTCTCTCTCTCTCTCAGGATGGTAAATCAGAGGCTGATGGCAGGTCAGAGTCAGGTGGAGGAGCTGCAAAAGAGTCTTCAGGAGCAGGGCTTAAAAGCAGATGATGTAAGTAACTGGACGTTGACTGATAGAGGTCACAGTTATTGTTTGATACTGTTTTTTATGTATTTTTGGTGCATGACACGATTAAGAACAACAGTTATTTTTATTTAGCAGCTGTACTAATTCCATTTGCTGCTGTTACTAACTCATGGTTGTGTGTATGTGTATGTGTGTGTGTGTGTGTGTGTGTATACATTTGTCAATACAGTTTTCTTTGTGTATTAGTGTTTGTGTGTGTGAGTACTGACAAGCTTTCTCAGGTTATGTCACTCACAATGTTACTCGTGATGTCACTCATGTCGTAGCATGGCCCAGGCATGCCACTGACTCCCATGTCCATTCTGTGTGGAAGTTAAAGTCATCGCCAGGAGCTCTGTCCACGTGTGTCTACCGTCACGTCTCTCCATGACTGTCTGTGTCCTGTTGCTTCTTGCTTGACTTCATCCATTCCACACTCTGTTCCTCTCTCTCTCTCGCTCTCTCTTTCTTTCTGTTAATGTGGACAAGCCTTTCTCACTTCAAGCCTTCTTTTTTCTCTCTCACAATCACCCCTTCCTCAGGCTTCTGTAAGTACAGCACGCGGGAATCAACCACACAGCTGCTCTCTCAATTTGCATCCTTCCACTGCATAAAATTCACAATACAATTCCTCTATGCCCTGCATGCGTGGTGCCCCTTCAAGCCCCAGTCATGGACCCCCCACTAACAACAGCAAAGTAGTTGTTTTTGAAAAACCATATGTACATTTTTTGAGTAAAGTCAGTCAGGCAAGGCATGTTTGCCATTTGAGGTTTGCTTCTTTCATTTGTGCTTAAGCAGCATGAGGAACTGAATCATTGTGCAAACTGAGCACCTTATGGATCATTTTTAGCCCTTGGCAGTTTCTGAGTTCCCAAAGTCTTAATAAATTACTGATTTATTTAAATCAGAAATTTAAACCCAGTTTTTTTTTTTTTAATTTAAATGCACTGTTGATAAAATATAGTCACTGTTACATAGGGGTGATGATAGGAACCAGACGTCTGAGGAGTTTACGCTTCTGGAAGCTCCCTCTCAGAACATGGCTTCAGAACGCAAAGCCTGATCCCTGACACATACTTACACAGTAGTTTTGAGACAACGTTTTTGGGCCATAATTTAGAAGGGCCATACTTAATTTTTTCCTGTTTATTTCCTATACATATAAAGTACGTAGCCGTGATGCTGTTCTTCCTGATCCTGACTGGGGCTTCAACAGGCTTTGGGTTGAATTGAGTTTTGAGATGGGTTTGAGAATCATTGTTGGAAATCGATCCCTCTTTCTGCCCATCAGCTCGTTAGCCAGCTAATGCTAACGAAAGCTAAGTGACTCGGCTGGACAGCAGACGAGAGAGTGGCCGCTTCTGCATGAACAGTCCAGACATATCACAACATCATTGCCCATGCTTTTGTCTGTTGTGTTTTAGAAGTGAAATGAGAGTCTGGAATATGATCTGTTTATAGCAGAAACATGTAATCCCCTTTTTCCCCTCTGAGCTTTGATATTATTTATTTTGAATCAGTGTGTGATGGGCTGAATGTTGTACCTGTTGATGTCACTGACGCTGAATCAGAATCTGCCCTGCGATGAAATCTGTCCAGTGCTTTCACTTGAATAAGAATGTGCTGCTTGGCTCGGCGTCCTCTGTTGGCCGGCGGGCGAACTACAGCCGATGAGGACAGCTTGTTGGAATAAAAGTGTTTACGCCTTGAATTAACTTCTCAGGGATTTGGACAGGACCAACAGCTGTATTTAAACATAGAAGACAAGGCGTGTAACACATGAACGCCAAATAAGGCACATGTCAAGAGGGTTTACAACCAACAAGTGATCCATTATAAACAGAATGGGTTTTCAGGATCCACACACGATCGCGTTGCACAAAAAAAGCTGTGTGTGTCCAGTGTCTGAAGCTAATTACATCAGTCCGATATCTCAAAGACAAGGGCTGTGTCTGACACTGTTTATTTAAAAAATGACAGCTGATCCATATCGGTGCATCTAGGCATAGTTCTTTTCCAACAGGCCTGACGACTTTCTCATCCAAAATTTCCTCAGAATGGTGGTGGAGTGGACTACTGTCCAAGTCACAGCAGCTTCAAGACAAAGCCTTGCTGTGTTTATTAAAAAAAAACAAGATACACTGTTGTGAAAAGAGTAAACAAACTCGTAACCAAATTTATCCAGATGTGATCTGGACATGCAACACGTTAAAGACGTAAACAGGCTTTTTCCTCCTTTTATTTCTGAAGTTATAATGTGTTAAGTTTTAAATTGGATTTCATTGTATAATGGAAACAAACGAGTGTAACTTAAACAATTACGACACTCTCGTCATATCATAGCCTGTAGTGCTAGCCAGACAGGTCTGGCCTCATGTGCCTCGTAGGAAGCATGTGCTTGCCTCCGCTGGTCCAAGGCTGGAGTCAGTGTGTGTGGTGGGGACTTCCACCAAAATTAGCAAAAAATGGTGATACATTTAAACGCAATTGAATTTCAACTGAATTTCTCCCTTTAGGGGACTTGCATTCAGAGCTTTGTTCTTGTTGCATGTGAATGACGTTCAGTTCCACTGCCTTAGAACAGAGGGCGCCAGATTTCTTAAAAATCCCTTGTGTGACTTTTTTTTTTCTTTTCTTGTTTGCTCCCGATTGGTTTGTTTCTGAATTTCCTCTCTTCTGCTTCCTACAGTCGGTTCTGCTGAAGCGTAAATGTGAAGAACATTTGTGAGTATAGCCGTCTTATATTTCTCATCTTTCCTCTATCTACAGTTTAAAAAAACATTCATTAACATCTCCTTGTTTAATCACTCAGGGAGAAATTGCGGGATGCAACCAACGAGCTGCAGAGAAAGAGCACCGTCATCGAAGATCTGGAGACCAAATATAGCACAAGTGGTCCGTTCTTACACCTATGTTGTGTTTTCTGCGTTCTTGTACCTCTCAGGGGACACCAGTGTGACTTGTGCTCTTCTCTCAGGTCAAAGGATTGAAGAACTGGAGGAAGCTTTGAAGAAGAAGGATGAAGACATGAAGCAGATGGAGGAGAGATATAAGAAATATCTGGAGAAAGCAAAGAGCGTAAGAAATGTCTCAAATAGTCTGGGGAGAACGTCAGTGAGACGTTTGGCTTCACTTTGATTGAATATGTTTCATACACTCCTTTCTTCACTTTAAATGACACAGCACTAAAGCGACTTTCTTTCTTACTGCGCTAACGAATGCTAGAAGAACTTTACTGCTTTACTGCGTCTTTTCGTGCTCATAACATGGATATTGTGGACTTTTTTCAGGTTATTCGAACCCTGGACCCTAAACAGAATCAAGGCTCTGCTCCTGAAGTGCAGGCCCTTAAGAACCAACTGCAGGAGAGAGAGAGAATGCTGCATTCATTGGAGGTCAGAATTACTGTCCACACACACACACACACACACACACACACACACACACACACACACACGTATAGAAGCAGGTTGTTGATGGCATCAATTATGGAGAAAAGCCATTGCAGGAATCATCTAGTTATTCCAACAAATAGCAGTACTCTACATGAACTGTAGGGGGCAAAAGTGTAAAAGAGTTTTAATTTTTAAATAATTGCACATTTGTAAATGAGGAAAACAAATAAATAATGGGCCAATTTGTTGATTGATTGAAAATTAATAATAATTCAAATATTTTATATAATAAATATATTTTAAAATGTTTAAATTGAATAATTTGTAGCTAATGAAGCAAATGACGCTAATCACAACTTTAATTGCAGTTCAAATATTGGTTGCTCTTCCACAAATTGGTTCAGTTGTAGCTCATTGGTTAAAATCAATAACCCACTGAGAGTTTAAAGGTGAAAGGTGGTGTGTGTGGTGTTTATTTACAGAAAGAATATGACAAGGCTAAGTCCCAGAGAGACCACGAGGAGAAGCTAATCGTCTCCGCCTGGTACAATATGGTGAGTGACTTTAGATCATCGTCACTGTTTATCCACATTCCTCTCAAAATAAACAAAATAAAATCCATTTGTATCTATATTTTTGGTGTCTTCATAATAATATGATTTTAATTAGTGTTATTATACAACTATAAACATTCTGCTTTTGTTTTTGGTTTTTTTTTGCAAATAATTAAGACACGGGATGTATTTTCAGGCTCGTTCTGTAGAGGGCGCTCTTGTACTGTTCATAATTTAACCGTAGTGGTAAAATACAATGTGAAAGTGTGGGAGAAGTCTGTTTGAGTGAAATGTGGCAGAGTAACGCAGATGATCTCAGATCAGTGCACTGCATTGAGGTGATCACATTTTTAAGAGCAATGAAAGGTAAAATAACTGATCCTAGATCAGTGAATGAATGCTTATGACAATGACTTTTATTTGGATTTTATGAAACATTTTCTCTTTTATCAATCAACCTTTTATTTTTTGTGTGATTTCTTTGTTACATGTTTAGTTTAAATGTATTCATTTACTCGTTTTCCTCTCTTTGATGTTCTCTCTCTCTCTCTCAGGGCATGGCTCTACAGAAGAAGGCAGCGGAGGACCGGTTGGCGAGTACAGGCTCGGGTCAGTCGTTTCTGGCACGTCAGCGACAGGCCACAAGCACACGGCGCTCTTACCCTGGACATGTCCAGCCAGCCACAGCCAGGTAGAGCCACATCGCCACGGCTACCCTCTCCATGGCAACACTGTAGCCAACTGGGACGTGTCTCTGCTCTTTAGCCCCTCCCTCTTCTTCCCCCACCTGAGCGCTTTCGCGTTGCTCACTTCGTCACAGGGTATCTCCACCCATCCTGTTTACAGTTTTCATATTTTCCCCTCATTTTCCTTTCCTGTGTTCGGCTCTTCTTTCCTCTCCCGTCCTCGCAGTCCGGGGGATTTTAAGAAGAGTCCTGTGTAGTCTGATTTTATTTTAACACAGAGAAGTGAAAGCTCTTTCTCATTTATGCTGAGCTTTTTTAAATGAGCTTTATTTTTCCAGCCTGTCTGATGCAGTATTTAACATGAGCACTCTTTTTGTCGGCGTATGATAGAGTCCTTTCAGGAAGCCACCTGAGGAGCCGCTCAAGCCGATTCCCAACTCGTCCACTGTTACATATCGAATAATCGATAGCTCAGTCAGAAACACACATATAAACCATTTTCCTGTTGACCAGAATGGAGTCAGTGAGCCTGAACATGTTTGTTGTCTGAGGTTTGCTTCTTGGAGGAGGTAGATTTGAACTAGACACAGTGTGACATACTGTGTCGTACTTTTGATTAAAAAAAAGCATCACATTGGAATATTTATGGAAAATTGGCAAAATTAAAAAAAATATATATCAACAACTAAATAAAAGCTGTATAGTTAATGGAACTCAACCTGCAAGACCTGGTAGATCTCTCCTTAGAGTAGAAAGTGCCAGAACATCCACCACAGGATCCAGAGCTCAGCATCATTGAATGTGTTTGTGTTTACAGTAATTGAATATTCTGACGTAGAAAATGTAGCTAATTTTCAAAGACTTTAAAAGATCTCATGCGGAACTAAAGAGGCAAACTTCAGAAGCATGTCTTGGCTGATCCGCTGCATTTGGGGTGAACTTTGGAAATGAGAGACACAACCTGTTTTCTGTGACTTCTAAATAATTCACTCAACGTCTAAAATCATGAATCTCTGCTTTAAAAACCCAGTGGCAGACTCCAGACCTCTGAGGTTAACTGTGCTGATCTGGGACCAGCCGTTTTATGCATATAGTGATGTTCATTAGAATATCAAAGGCAAGAACTGCTCCTAGATCAGCAACTTTGCTCTGAGACGTTATTTATAAAAGCCTGTGCTTTTGAGCAGCCTGTTCCATCGTGTCCAAGATGATCACATGTTTATGGCTCTGTGTTTGTTTCTGTGTGTCCTTTGCTTTCATCATTTCTTTGTTCCTCTAATTTTAAGAAACTCATATCTATGCATTGAGCAAATGAAATAACACAAGGTGCATTATTCTTTAGGAGAAAGTTGTATTACAGCTCTAGTGGTGATTACGTTACAGATGTGTTGTTGGTCCTCTGGATAATTCCATGGTATTGTTGTTATACCGCTGTCATGTGAAAGCTTTATGGAGCCTCCTCTTTCAGTTTTTACCATGCCTTAATGTGCCCTATCAGCCTCAGCCTTGGCTTCACACAAAGGCCTCAGACACAGTGGACAGTGCATGTGTACAGTATTGTGGTCACTGAAGGTGTAAATAGCTGTCGTTCTGATTCAGTTACACTTCTTTATGATTAAATACAGTGCATCAAAACCTCATATTTCAGATTCAGAAAGAATAGACTTGGCTTGCTAGAAGGTTTTGTTGCTGATAAGTAAAGGGTTAAATATTGTTTTGAGTTGAATAGGTTTCGTCTGTCGCAGGAGATCCTGAATTCTCAGCCTATAGTATTCTAAGTATAGTTTTTAAATACTTATTAAAAATGACTTCAAAAACCAACCGTGATGTGTATTTACACCTCTAGTGATCAGTGATCAGTGCATGGTACATTGATGTATAACAGACTCCTGTGCTGCCTTCACTACAGTAAACCTGAAGCAGAGAGACCTTCACTGGGGCTGCACAATGTAGGTTTAATTATGTTTTAATTGTTATTTGTTTTTTCTTTTGTATTGTAACTCTGGAAGTTCATTAAAACACATTGGTGAACTGTAGCTAATGCCTTTGTCCATTGAACTACTCGTCTGGAGCTGTGATTGGCCGGAGGCTCACAGGTTAGAGAGCGCATTTTTATACCGAAGACTATTGTGATATCTGCATTGTAGAAGCAGGTGTCACAGTAATAAACAATAAGAAGTGCAGCCCCAGTGCAGACTAGTTCTTTAGGAACCTGCCCAGAGGAATTATGGGAATTCTGGCCTGTATGCATGTATTTATCTGTCATCCCCCGCCACCCTCCTGCATGGTGACCACTGAATCTGTGCCGTTACATCACTCATTCTGAGTCTTTTCATCAGAAGTAACATTAACACAAACCCAGTCTAACCCAAGCTGATCTATTGTCGCTGTGATGTCAGAACCTCATAGCTTTTTTGCTTCTTCTATTTTTATTTATTTAAAATGCCTTTATTCAGCATGATCCAGCAGTATCCCTCCAAATGTGATAAACAGAAACCGACTGATTTTATAGGTTAAGAAACACCGAAAGTGTTTTTATTTTTTTAATAAAAGACTTTTAATAAAAGCTGTCTGGCTTCAACTGCCTCAAAACTGTCCACTCCTCTTCAGTTGTATTTCTTCAAAAGCTCCTCCCACCTTCAAGGTGCATCATCGACAGGTGATTATTGTTCTAGTCTTTAAACTTGAAACTCTTGCCGTTGAGACTTTGCAGAACTGAGGCTAGACAAGTTTACAGAAGGTTTAGTATCAGCAAGTCTCTTTGGTTTTTCCAGATTTCCCCTTTAAGGACTGTCACATACCTTTATGGAGAGGTTTTGATACATCATCGACAATGTAAAACGCAAACAAATATTTATTACCACATGAGACCGAGCTGTTGTCAGTGCGGCGCTTGTCAGTACTAACTGTGGAGTCATTAACATCCAGAAATAATTCATTGCATTGTGTTTTACGACTGTCCATGTTCTCTCTCTCTCTCTCTCTCTCTCTTCCCCTCCTTCCACAGTGATGTAATGGCATGACCAGCCAATCAAAAGTGGGTGTGGCTGCATGAGGGCGCTTGCATGACTGATTGATATGATTTTGAGCCGGTTCCTGACAAAAATAACACGTCAACACGCACTAACACCGCCTGCTTCTTCCAGTTGTGTGCTGCCCCCTACAGAATAAACCCTGCCCCTTTTCATATTTGGCCCAATCACAGAGCCACGCGATCGCTTTTACGCTTCTAAAACCATCGCGGCTGTCCAAGAGGCGCCAGAGGTCAGAGGGAGGTGACTGTTACTGTACTGACTCTAAGGCTTCATAACAGCAAATACAACATGAACTACATTTACTTTGGACTTGGCCCAGAGCCATTTAAAAGTGTTAAAAATACCAGATCCACTTCGAGAAGTGTTACATGTGACCAGGAGGAGGAGGACGCCAGCGCACCATTTTGAGCAATACATTGTTATTAACTTCCTTTCTTTTTCCTGTATTTATTTGTTTTATATTTTTACTTTATTGCCTCTTAATTTGAAATGAAGTGTTATTTCTTTCCTTTCTGTGTCCTTGTTTTATGACCCGTACGAACAAAATATGTTGCTTTCTACACTGCAAAAAATATTGCTTGGTAAGTGAAATCATAAATCTAGTCAAGATTTTGAATTATTCTCATTTTGATATTGTTATACGATCATTGGATGTCGTTTATTTTAATCTAGATCAAGGGCTTTTAGGTCACCGTGCTCAATGCCACCCGATGGCTACAGGGGAGTAAACCCACCCTGCAAAGTCCAGATTCCACTCTTCAGTTGGTTCAAATGCTGTCAAATCCTTAGAGAAATGTTCCAACATCTGTTGTAAAGCATTTCCTGGAAGAGTAGAAAGAGGGACTATTTCCCTAGATTTCAGAACACAAAATGTTGGCACAGCATGAGTCCAAAATCTTTGGCTATAAAATATTCAAAACGACAAGTCTCAAGAATGAGAAATATCAAACATATTGACTAGAGTTTTCATGCTGTCAGCTGCCAGTGCGTCTTTATTTGCAGTGTATTCAGCGTGTTACTGACTTGAAGGGTATATGCTAATGCTTAGCCACTTAGCTATCCCTTCATAACCATGACATTTGTATTTATCATTGCTTTTCTTTTCCTCTAACTTATCTACAGGCACATTCATCTTTCTGTTTTAATCTGGCTAGTGGTTTGTGTGCAATGTTAGCTTGTTGTAGCATCAAGCTAACTAAAACACAGTTGTTGTTTTTTTTTTGTTTGTTTGTTTTCTACATGATAGAGATATAGTATTACAGTGAAAACACAATTAAAAGGTCAAGAAGAAGCTGGCAAATGAGAAGTAAAAGAAATGACCCTGTTGTGTGGTCATTCAAGACGACTGTTGGCAGAAAACATGATTAGCATACAGGTAATGAGTAGCAGAGGAATAAGGGGGCGTGGCCATTTTCTTGCAAGTGCATTTACCTCAGATTAGTAGAGTGGGCAACCATGACACAACTGTACGGACTAATACAGTGGTGATAAGAGGAACTCCACCTATTTATTTCAACATTTCTTGTAACAAAGTCATTTACAGTGGTTTAATGAGGATTGGTTTATTTTAGGAAATTCTTTACAGTGATGGTGAATGGAACCAGATGTCACAACATCCACAGCAGAAGTATGGCTGAATTATTTTTATCCCAAAACACCAGAGAATCTACAAATACTTGATGGTCAAATAGTAGTAAATTGCCTCAGCATGTATCCCTCCGCCAAGAATGATTTTTAACAAGTTTTACTTACTAGGTTCAATCACAAACACAACCACCTTAAACATCTAAAATATATTATTTAAATGGGGACATTTAACCTAGTAACAGAGCTTGTGAACTCTAGACCAATCAGAAGCAGCTGAACACACTTGTCCTATGATATCAAAGCCATAATTTTCTGGCAGTCTCACAGTGCCAACCCACACCTTAACCACACACAACATGTCCAGCAATGCGTACACATCAGGCGTGCAGAATCTCTAGCAGTACACTACATGTGTGAAAGGGTGACTCCGGAAAATGTCCGGACCTAATTCCTTGGAGTTCATAAGTGAAAACAACTCTGTATTCTCTGTGTTGATGCCTCAAGACACAGTGGAAGTGGTGATCCTCTCTAAATAAAGGCCTAGATATAGATTCCTCAGAAAATGTAACTGTAATCACAGTCACAATATTAATCAGTAAAAATACAACTTAAATATTATTATCCCCAAATATTTCAGCCCTAAAGTATTTGTAATAACTTCTTGCGAGAGTATTATATTTTAGACGTCTGGTTAGTCACCAGCATTGTGAACAGTTCACAGTAACCCCTGCAAATGACTTTTTACCTCATATCCATTGCATTATGCAGAAAATTTGGAGAGATATAATGGGGAGGTTCTGTTTTACCTGCTGCTTCTACTTTCTCTGCTGTTACCAGTCGGCATGTCCATATTATGCAATAGACCAATATTTTGTTTAAAAAAAAAAATAAAAAAATGTAATGACTTCTTTAGGGCAGATTTGAGTTTTGTTTTTATTTTGGTGTATGATTGGGGGGCGACGGCTGTGTGTTGATTTGCATAAATGAATGCCCCCTTAGTTTCAGTGTGGGTTCTGTTTTAATATAAAATTCAGACCAAAAAAAAAAAAAAAAACAATGACAGCCGTCCATTACGAGATGTGCTTGAAACTGTTGCTGTCCAGACCTCAGTTAAAACCCCCCAGAAAAATAAAAGAAAAGAAAGTTTCTCCAGTTTTATGGTTGCTGTATCTTTTTTTTTTATGAATAGGAAGATTCATGACATTTACTCCAAGTAGCAAACACTCTTTCCATTTGCCAAGTTTTATACTGCTTGTAAACAGTGTGTACATATAGAGTGAGTGGAGGACGTTTCTTGTCTTTGGTATAAAATAGAGAAAAAGAGAAGAGGTTTTAGATGATTCCATGCCGTGTCTCCATTAGAACTGTGTTGATGGAAAATGTGCTTCCTACGCTGCAAAAATGTACAGTTGTTAATCAAGTTGTAAATAAAGCTTGTATAAAATTTGAGTGTTTGGATGGTGTCCCTGATTTTATGGTGTGCTCTCCCTGTGTCTGCACGGGTTTCCTCCAGGAGCTCTTGTTTACTCCCACAGTGCAAACATACTTTAGTGAATCTGTCCGAGGGAGGGACTGTGTGAGTGTGTGAAATAGTGCACACGTGTGAGTGTGTGAAATAGTGCACACGTCTGAGTGTGTGAAATAGTGCACACGTGTGAGTGTGTGAAATAGTGCACACGTCTGAGTGTGTGAAATAGTGCACACGTCTGAGTGTGTGAAATAGTGCACACGTCTGAGTGTGTGAAATAGTGCACGCGTCTGAGTGTGTGAAATAGTGCACGCGTCTGAGTGTGTGTGTGTGTGTGTGTGAAATAGTGCACGCGTCTGAGTGGGCGTGTGAAATAGTGCACGCGTCTGAGTGGGCGTGTGAAATAGTGCACGCGTCTGAGTGGGTGTGTGAAATTGTCAATGCTTGTGTGTGAGTGAGTGAGTGAAATAGTGCCCGCGTTTGAGAGTGACTGAGTTTGAGAGTGTGTGAGTGACTGGGTGTTAGATTCCAGGTAGGCGTTGGACCCACTGTGACCCTGAACAGGATGAAACACTTACAGAAGATGAATGAGTGAATAACATCATGTTCATTATTCGTTATTATGTTAAAACCTGGTGTTCTGACACACGGCCCACATCTTCCAATTCCAGCTGCTGCCGGGCTTGTGCTGTTCATATCTACATGGTGTAAGTTATTATTACATATAAAATAAATGATTAATGGAACCAGTTCCGGTTCTGCTGAGTTGATATGCAGCAGGGTTCTCATTACAGCAGCTCAGAAGCTCTGCAGGAGTGCTCTGTTCTCGCTGGTTCTGAAGGTTTTTCCTCAAGTTTTCGCAGTGTTTCATCATCGGGTGCAGTGTCTCGGCTGCTCAGAGAGAGACGCGGGTCCAAAGCAAAGTAAACTCAGCTGGATTGAAAATGTCCAACAGGCTTTGTTCCTGGAGGAGGTCAAGCCGACTGCGTCCACACACCAAACACACTGCAGTGTTTACTACGCTAAGAGCAGCGATTACTGCAGTACAGGGGTTCATTCTGGTAGCACCTCCCCCTTGTTTCTACAATCCTCTGTCCATTCTATCTGCGCCGCTGAAAATACAGAAGCAGACTGGAGTGCACCTGTTGCTCTGCATACTTCTTTACCCCCTTTCACTTCTCATCTCTACCCAGTACCCCCAAAGAGCAGGTATGCTTTGGGTGGTGGATCATTCTCAGAGCTGCAGTGACACTGACGTTATGGTGGTGTGTGTTATGCTGGTAGGAGTGGATCAGACACAGCAGTGCTGCTTGAGTTTTTAAAGGCCTCAGTGTCGGCGCTGGTCTGAGAATTGTTCCTATTCATTGGAAAAACGGGGTTAAAAGGAGTTAATAAAGTGCTGTCGATCTACAAACTGCACCTGTGTGGTCAGTGGGCTATGAAATGGTATGAAGGTGATGAATGTGTGTAAGATGTGAGCTCAGTGTTATTGTAACACCGGCTGTGATGAAGGGGACTAACGACATTATGGCGCCATGTCGGACTTATTGCGTAAACACAGAGAGAATCCACTCTGTTGGATGCAAGCAGATTTCAGACTTCACTCAATCCCAGATCTGACGTCATTTTAAAAACACTTCCAGCAAATTAGCCGCCGTCACTCAGGAGGCTCACTCGCCGATCGCTCAACCGCGGAAAAAGCTGACCACACAATGCGCTCATTTACCAAACGCCCTGCATTTTCATTTCAAATGAACTGCCTCTCGATGACAGCACAAAGTGGTCATTGACGGGGGCTTCCTGAGCTGTGTGGACCGAGCTGGAAAACACAGGTGATGCAGACGGAGCTGTGTCAGAATTTGCATACTCGGCTGTTGGCGAAGGCGAGGGATGCCTTCTGAAGGTGGTCATCCAGTAGCATTCATTCATTGTCTGTAACCACTTATCCGGTTCAGGTTCGCGGTGGGTCCAGGTCCTACTCTGAATCATTGGACGCAAGGCAGGAACACACCCTGGAGGGGGTGCCAGTCTTTCACAAGGCAACACACACAAGGACACTTTAGAGTTGTCAAACCACCTACCAACGTGTGTTTTTGGACTGTGGGAAGAAAACGGGAGCTCCCGGAGGAAACCCACGCAGACACAGGGAGAACACACCACACTCCTCACAGACAGTCACCTGGAGGAAACCCATGCAGACACAGGGAGAACACACCACACTCCTCAGAGACAGTCACCCGGAGGAAACCCATGCGGACACGGGGAGAACACACCACACTCCTCACAGACAGTCACCCGGAGGAAACCCACACAGACACAGGGAGAACACACCACACTCCTCACAGACAGTCACCTGGAGGACACCCATGGAGACACAGGGAGAACACACCACACTCCTCACAGACAGTCACCCGGAGGAAACCCACACAGACACAGAGAGAACACACCACACTCCTCACAGACAGTCACCTGGAGGAAACCCATGCAGACACAGGGAGAACACACCACACTCCTCACAGACAGTCACCCGGAGGAAACCCACGCGGACACGGGGAGAACACACCACACTCCTCACAGTCACCCAGAGCGGGACTCGAACCCACAACCTCCAGGTCCCTGGAGCTGTGTGACTGCAAAGCCACCGTGCCGCCCCATCCAGTAGCAACTGATTTTAAAACAGACTGCTCTATCAGAGCTCACCTGATTAGTAGCGCCTCCTATACTTTTTGCAGTGCATTTCAAGAAGCTGGAATAACACTGGCCATGTCCCAATTCTCCCCCTAAAACCCTAGATCACTTTTCGAAGTGCAAACCTTTGACTCAGAAGCTTGAAAACAGAACTGGGAAACAGTTAGCTCAGTCTCGTTTTGAGTTTGCTGGGAAGGGTTTTCACTGTTCAGGAACATTTCTGTGAGGGTTTGGTGGAAGACAGCCAGGAATAGAGCCAGTGAGGTGAGGTACTGATGGATCATAAACACCACTCATCCCTACGATACCTGACAGAGGTCAGACACTCCAGAGAATGCAGTTCCACTTTTCCTTAGATGCTTCTTATTGGCCAGTGACCCTAAGTAGTGTAGTTTAGGTTCTGTATTCTATAAGCTCCAGCTCTGAATCACAAGTGCAAGACGGCACTTGCTTATTTCAATCTGGCCATGAATATAATGACGTGGACATTTCTGAGCGAGGGACTCACTGGTTGAATGGCGTCCAGTGAAGAATGTTTGAACAGCTGGTCATTTCTCACTTTGGAGTGAGGCTGGAGTCACTGCTGTTATTGGAGTAATCCTGATTCATTAAGACGTGTCTCTTCTACAAACACAGATACATCCAGAGAGAGTGAGAGAGCGAGAGACTAATGGGGGAAAGTTCTAGTGAAAATGTGGACACATCCAGATTCTTCTGCACCTTTATATGTGATTATTCAGTTCGCTTAGAATCTATTCACCACCATTCAGTTCTTTGATTTTCCACTGACCATTATTCAGTTACATAAAATATTATTGACACCCTCAAAAATAAATTGCCATTTTGTTAGCCATTATTCACATAACTGACTATTTCATTTAATTAATGGACTATTTTTATTGATCAATATTTGATGAATGGCCTATGTCTGCTGACCATTATTTAATAACTTTACTCTATTGTCAGTGATTCACTCAATGAATAATCTATAATTCATTAACCAATATATGGAGTATAACATTGATGATTGATTGTTCAATACACAATAGACTATTACCCAATGAATCCCAATCACTGAGGTATTGCATTGACCGCAATTCAGAGTCCACCATCCACACAAGAAGCAGAATTGCAACCAACTTCTAGGACTAAACTTTGCTCTCTGTTAATGCACGTGTCCTGGGTGATTAGTGGAAAACCAGGTGGGTGCAGAGTCTTCAATGGAAAGCTTGCAGACCCGTGTTCCTACTGTGTGTCATTACGTGCCTACAGCTTCAACACTAGTGTTAATTCACAGTGCGTTCCCTCTGTAAATGGCCCTATGGACCCGGATACAAGACCAGAATCAGAGCTTTTGTCTGGCAGAGGACCACGTCTGTCCTCCTGCTGAAGAATGGGGGTTTATTAAGGGATGCATCTTTGGCCTCCAGTCCCTACTAAGCTCCTCGTTTTGGGGGGATTAGGAGGGAAAATAATGGGCCTCGCGGCCCAGTTCTGTCTCGCTGTGCAGTGAATCATCGCGTTGTTGGGAGCTTAGAGCATCTTTGGGTCAGATCAGAGGCAGCTGAGGTGTGGGAGAAGCCTTAAAAGGAGGAATAAAGAGGGTTATGCAAATCTCACTGTCCAGTAGGGGGCGGAGTAAAACATTAAGGTCAGGGTCAGGGATCCATACTTATATTTCTTTCATTTAAATCAATTTAAACATCACCGTTTTTGGTTTTAATTTGAGTTGTGGGTTTAATTAACGAGTAGGTCTTCAATACGGCGGCTGCCACACATGAAAACAGTGTCCACACATTTCTGGCACAGATCAGCACCCTTTCACGCTGTAAATACAGGTTATTTGGAGCTTTAATGTCCACTACCAATGCTGTCAAAACCATGTATTCACTGACCAATAGAAATGCTTTAAAAATGACGTCGAAGAAAATCTCTTTAGAGGTTCTGACCGTTTTTGCCTCACCAAAAGTAATGTTTCTGGACAGCAATGTTATTCTCCTCTTTGTCTTGTGGAACTGCAGCCAACCCCATAATCGGACACTAATTTGATCTGAATTTCAGCTGTTTCTGCCTGGACTGGACCAGGCCTGTGTCCAGAACTGTCCATACGCAGGAAGAAAAACGCAAACCTGCCATAATAATCCTTCCGGCAGCCCTTTTTATTATCTTGTATTTATTATTCCCCCTCATCCAGCTGGACACTGAAATTTATTTTACATCTTCACAGACATGTGTCCGACTGAGCCACATCAGAGCGCCTCGGAGTGTGTTCTCAGCTTACGTCTCTGTATCCGGTGTTTATAATCCAGTAGCACTGAACTACACAGGAAAAGGGAAAAAAAATCGAGCAGTCCGTCTAGACCGTGACTGACACCTCCCAGGCCGGCCAGGTTATTGGCTCCAGACTCACTGGACTCAGTCCACACTGAAAAAAAAATGATAGCTTAAAAAGTGAAATCATTAAATCCACAGAATGTAACTAATATTCCTCATGGTTAAATCTGAGAGAAAATTCTCAAAAATGATTCAAGCTATTTCTGGAGCAGTGATACTTAACCTGGGGGTCGTGACCTCCTCCTGGGTGTTGAAATGGTCCCAGGAGGGTCGTGAGAGTGCGTCAACTAAAAATATGCCAGTGCACACAAATGCACAGCCCTCCTGGAGTGGTGGCAGATGGAGGTGGTGTTGTTTGATGCCACAACACATAATTAGTCTCACTGACCAATCATCATTCCTCACTAAACCCAACATTTCCACATGTTTCAGCAGTAGCTGAAGGCAGATCTCACCGTGAAGCTAAACCGTGCGCATCACTGCCGCACATGTTCTGTACTCCATTACCACAGAAGCTTGTGCGCACTAATCTGTATTGGTTGCGTTTTACAAACTGCTAGACAATATAGGGAGCCATTTCCTAAATTGGGAGGTTGTGTCTGATTGGCTGTTAATTTATGTCCTCTGCAGACTCACTCTCGAACATGAGGCTCAAATACTGTAGATCAGACACTTCGCATTGTCCTGCCACGTCAGAATAATTGACTGAATGGTGCTTGTTTTTTTATGTTTAATTATTTTATTATTATTTTTACCTCAACAAAATCTGTGCAATATGGTCAACTGCTGACCAATTGTAGGCCTACAACAGCAGACTTCAACTGTGCCCACTTATAGACATTTTATTAAGATAGCTGGGGGCTGTGCATTGCTTTTCGCCCTAAAAAGGATGGGAAAAAAGGTTAAGAACCCATGGACCAGTCTATTTTGTTAAACTCATACTATTGGTGGATATTTTTTGCACTTATAGATAGTAAGGTCACTTTAATCAAGTTAAATATTTTGGGCAGTCTGATCATCTAAAATAATTCTTACAACCATCTCATAATGACAGCTGTTAGAAATACTGACCAGATCTCCGATTATTTCACTCAATGCGATATTATGTTCTTCTCAGTGCACAGAGAGACTGACCCGAGAGGGGCCTCGTCCTCCTCAGGACTGCCCATCTGGCTGCGCTGATTCAGGCTGGTTACTGGAAACCGCAGTTTCATGTGGTCAGCAGGACTGTGGAGGAGGTCTGGGAGTCCGTAGACTGTCCATAATGTTTAGAATATCCTCACGATTTTTAGCGTAAGGGCTCGTTTATCTGAATGACTAATGTGTCTGTAACGTTATTCTGAGCTTTTACAGCCGTGAGCTGCCAGTCCACATCGGGAAACTATCTCTGAGGAGTTTGGGCCACGTCCAAGTGCAGGCCGTCAACTCAGTGACCAACAAAAATAAAAACTCCTTCGATGACATCAAGAGCGAATAGACACTGCTCTCGTTACTGCAGCAACGACCTCGGCTCCTCTGAGAAGGCTGTGCACTAGAGTTTGGAACATTGCTGTGGGGATTTGATGATATTCCTTAGTGAGGTCAGGTACTGAAACGGGGGGATTAGTTCTGCAACTCCAGCCCCCCCCAAATTTATACCCCACTAAACTTATGCTGCCATTTCCTCAGGTGTGAGTGTGTGTGAGTGAGATTATGAAATTGTTCACAGGTGTGTGTGTGTTTGGGTGAGTGTGTGAAATTGCCCACAGGTGTGAGTTTGTGAGTGACTGGGTGAGTGTGTGAGTGACAGGGGGAGTGACTGGTGCCCCCCGGGGGGAGGCTCCCACTGTGACCCTGATCAGGATAAAGCATTTACAGAATATGGATGAATGAATTAATCATTCATTCATTCATTGTCTGTAAGCGCTTATCCAATCCAGGGTCGGGGTGGGTCCGGAGACTACCCGGAATCATTGGGCGCAAGGCAGGAACACACCCTGAAGGGGGCGGCAGTCTTCACAGGGCGACACACACTCACACATTCACTCACATATATTAACACTTTTGAGTCACCAATCCGGACACAGGGAGAACACACCACACTCCTCACAGACAGTCACCCGGAGGAAACCCATGCGAACAGAGGGAGAACACACCACACTCCTCACAGACAGTCACCCAGAGGAAACTGATGCAGACACAGGGAGAACACACCACACTCCTCACAGACAGTCACCCGGAGGAAACCCACACAGACACAGGGAGAACACACCACACTCCTCACAGACAGTCACCCGGAGGAAACCCACGCAGACACAGGGAGAACACACCACACTCCTCACAGACAGTCACCCGGAGGAAACCCACACAGACACAGGGAGAACACACCACACTCCTCACAGACAGTCACCCGGAGGAAACCAATGCAGACACAGGGAGAACACACCACACTCCTCACAGACAGTCACCCAGAGGAAACCCACACAGACACAGGGAGAACACACCACACTCCACACAGACAGTCACCCAGAGGAAACCCATGCGGACAGAGGGAGAACACACCACACTCCTCACAGACAGTCACCCGGAGGAAACCCATGCAGACACAGGGAGAACACACCACACTCCTCACAGACAGTCACCCGGAGGAAACCCACGCAGACACAGGGAGAACACACCACACTCCTCACAGACAGTCACCTGGAGGAAACCCATGCGGACACAGAGAGAACACACCACACCCCTCACAGACAGTCACCCGGAGGAAACCCACGCAGACACAGGGAGAACACACCACACTCCTCACAGACAGTCACCTGGAGGAAACCCACGCAGACACAGGGAGAACACACCACACTCCTCACAGACAGTCACCTGGAGGAAGCCCATGCGGACACAGGGAGAACACACCACACTCCTCACAGACAGTCACCTGGAGGAAACCCACGCAGACACAGGGAGAACACACCACACTCCTCACAGACAGTCACCTGGAGGAAACCCATGCGGACACAGAGAGAACACACCACACCCCTCACAGACAGTCACCCGGAGGAAACCCACGCAGACACAGAGAGAACACACCACACTCCTCACAGACAGTCACCCGGAGGAAACCCACGCAGACACAGGGAGAACACACCACACTCCTCACAGACAGTCACCTGGAGGAAACCCACGCAGACACAGGGAGAACACACCACACTCCTCACAGACAGTCACCCGGAGGAAACCCACGCAGACACAGGGAGAACACACCACACTCCTCACAGACAGTCACCCGGAGGAAACCCACGCAGACACAGGGAGAACACACCACACTCCACACAGACAGTCACCCGGATTGGGACTCGAACCCACAACCTCCAGGTCCCTGCTGCGCCATTGTGCCACCCATGAATAAATTAATGATAATGAAAATTATTGTGCTATTAAATTACAAATGATTCATTAAAGCACTGGGACCATTTAGTAATTTGTAATCAGTAACAGTCATGAAATCAATAAGATAAACAGGGCAGTGGATTTAAAAAAATGATCAACTAATATTTATCGATCATTTTGTCAGGAAATGATTTTATTCTGTGCACACCGGCTTGAGGCTTGTGGAAAAACATAAAAACATTCTTGTTTTCTCCATATGTCACGAGCCGGAGCCGGCTCAGATTCAGGAATGCCTTCGTTATCGTGCGGGGTGTGGGGGCCCAGCGCTGTCACCGTGGTCAGCCGGCCTTTGAAGGCTCATTGGAGAAACATTTCTTCTCTCGCTTCTCCTTCCTCAGCCCTGAGAAGCAGCGGGTCTGTCTCTGCTTTGATGTTTTTAATATTCATGGTAACGGAATAGGGCAGTAACCGTGGCGACCGCCTCCTCTTCTCACTCTCACGCTGTGGCGGTGCTCTTCTGCTCCAGCTTTGAAGGGAAAGCCTATCCTCCGCTGCTGACCGCGCCTGACCACTGCTCCTGCTGGCTGGCTTTTGGCTGCCACTTCAAGCGGCCCTGTCGGAGCAGGGGGTTAAGTGGGAGCGTCCACAAGTGGCCAGCCAGCGGCGGAAAGACCTCGGAGATCCGCTCCCAGAGCTTCAGAGTGCCTGACTTTTTTCCCTCTGCAAAGAGAAAATCTAATGCTGATGTGAACTGGAGGGATTTCGTACAAAGCCAAAGCAGAAGTGTGCGTGGTCAGCTGTGGCCGTGAACGGTTTTTAAAACAGCTATAGGCCTGGATCTATAGGACACATGTGCTGTTGTAGATAAGAGAGGGACTGGGGGTGTTGGTGGGGGTCTTTACATTGCCCCATACCCTAATTTCTTCCAAAATCACAGCTACAAACTGTTTTTAAACATACATTCTGGCAGAAATGGGCTTCTATAGGAAATGCCTATCTCTCTATAGTCGTATCTGTCAGTGTGTGGTCATATCTGTCTCTTATCTGACTATGGTCATATCTACAGGGTGGGCCATTTATACGGATACACCTTAATAAAATGGGAATGGTTGGTGATATTAACTTCCTGTTTGTGGCACATTAGTATATGGGAGGGGGGAAACTTTTCAAAATGTGTGGTGACCATGGCGGCCATTTTGAAGTCGGCCATTTTGGATCCAACTTTTTTCTTTTTGTCATGTGACACATCAAACTTACTGGGAATTTCACAAGAAAAACAATGGTGTCTTTGCTTTTAACGTAACTTTATTCTTTCATGAGTTATTTACAAGTTTCTGACCACTTATAAAATGTGTTCAAAGTGCTGCCCATTGTGTTGATTGTCAATGCAACCCTCTTCTCCCACTCTTCACACACTGATAGCAACACCGCACAGGTGCTAGCACAGGCTTCCACCAACTATTCCCATTTTATTAAGGTGTATCCATATGAATGGCCCTCCCTGTCTGTCTATCTATCTATCTATCTATCTATCTATCTATCTATCTATCTATCTATCTATCTATCTATCTATCTATCTATCTATCTATCTATATCTAATATCTATCTCTGTATGATTGTATCTATTTATTTATGGTCATATCTATTACATTTTTATCTATCTATGGTCATCTACTATCTGTAGCCATATTTATGTCATATCCCTCTATTGATGGTTGTATTTATCTATCTGTCCAAGGTTATATTTACCTTGTATTAATTCAGTGCATGTATTCTTGATATGATCATATCAATCTGATCAATGTAAACACCCTCATGTGGAGATAACCATAGTAATGTCCTCAGTGATCACACATACTTTGAGACTACACCTGCTTTTCGATGTTGTAATACAGACCTGTACGCTGCTTTAATGGCTCTGGGAAATCAGCCCAAACGATGACCCGTCTAGAACCGTAAACACGAGAGCATGTGTTCTGCCTGTTGTCTTTGGCCTGAGTCCAGGCGGATTGACAGGGGGCGAATATATTTCATGAAGATACTCTCAGGTTGTTGCCAGTGGACGTCCCATCTGCTTTCAACCTAACAAAGACAAATCAGCGCGAGGTTAAATGCCGTTAGCGTGCGCAGATTTGTTAAAATAGTGTTTTTGCGTCCACCTGGCGCATCCAGCCTCACGTTTGACTTTGCTTGTGAAGTGCCTTTCCTTTTTCCTTTTTCACACGTTCATATTTAATATAGAGAGCAGATGTGATCGCCATAGGAATTAACACTTCAATGAATGATTTATCAAGGGACAGAAGAAAGGGAAGCAGGTTTCCTTGGCCTCAAAAGAGCAGTGGGGTTTTTGAAGTGCGTTCCAAAGTGAATCGGACGCTGATAACATCAGCTCTGAGATGGAATTGATTGGGATGAAAAGGAAAGGCCACTCTGGCTTTATTCACGTAAAGTTAACTTAGCGTAATTCAATTAGCGTGTGGCTAAACTTTGAATTAAAAAGGATGTACTCTTTTAAAAGTGGCAGATTTAAATTCTGGGCCAAATTTTTTTTATAATTTTTTGTAATATCTATGCTACATCGCCGAAGGTCTGTTCACTCATTCATTCATTCAAACTTTATTTGGTCACAGTGGGTCCAGAACCCAACCTGAATCCCCCCTCTGCATGGGGCGTCCATCACACACTCACCCAGTCACTCATGCACACACACCTGTGGACAGTTTCACACACTCACCCAGTCACTCATACACTCACCCAGTCACTCACACACTCACAGCTTTGGACAGTATCACACACTCACCCAGTCACTCACAGCTGTGGACAGTGCCACACACTCACCCAGTCACTCACACACTCACAGCTGTGGACAGTGTCACACACTCACCCAGTCACTCACACACTCACAGCTGTGGATAGTTTCACACACTCACCCAGTCACTCACACACTCACACCTGTGGATAGTTTCACACACTCACCCAGTCACTCACACACTCACCCAGTCACTCACACACTCACACCTGTGGACAGTGTCACACACTCACCCAGTCACTCACACACTCACCCAGTCACTCACACACTCACACCTGTGGACAGTGTCACACAATCACCCAGTCACTCACACACTCACCCAGTCACTCACACACTCACACCCGTGGACAGTGTCACGCACTCACCCTGTCACTCACACACTCACAGCTGTGGATAGTTTCACACACTCACCCTGTCACTCACACACTCACACCTGTGGATAGTTTCACACACTCACCCAGTCACTTACACACTCACCCAGTCACTCACACACTCACACCTGTGGACAGTGTCACACACTCACCCAGTCACTCACACACTCACCCAGTCACTCACACACTCACACCCGTGGACAGTGTCACGCACTCACCCTGTCACTCACACACTCACAGTTGTGGATAGTTTCACACACTCACCCAGTCACTCACACACTCACAGCTGTGGATAGTTTCACACACTCACCCAGTCACTCACACACTCACACCTGTGGACAGATTCACACACTCACCCAGTCACTTACACACTCACCCAGTCACTCACACACTCACAGCTGTGGATAGTTTCACACACTCACCCAGTCACTCACACACTCACACCTGTGGATAGTTTCACAAACTCACCCAGTCACTCACACACTCACAGCTGTGGATAGTTTCACACACTCACCCAGTCACTCACACACTCACACCTGTGGATAGTTTCATCACACTCACCCTGTCACTTACACACTCACCCAGTCACTCACACACTCACACCTGTGGACAGTTTCACACACTCACCCAGTCACTCACACACTCACACCTGTGGACAGTGTCACGCACTCACCTTGTCACTCACACACTCACAGTTGTGGACAGTTACACACACTCACTCAGCCACTCACACACTCACAGCTGTGGACAGTGTCACACACTCACGCAGTCACTCACACACTCACCCAGTCACTCACACACTCACAACTGTGGACAGTGTCACACACTCGCCCAGTCATTCACACACTCACACCTGTGGATAGTTTCACACACTCACCCAGTCACTTATACACACACACCTGTGGATAGTTTCACACACTCACCCAGTCACTTATACACTCACCCAGTCACTCACACACTCACACCTGTGGACAGTGTCACACACTCACCCAGTCACTCACACACTCACACCTGTGGACAGTGTCACGCACTCACCCTGTCACTCACACACTCACAGTTGTGGACAGTTACACACACTCACTGAGCCACTCACACACTCACAGCTGTGGACAGTGTCACACACTCACCCAGTCACTCACACACTCACGCAGTCACTCACACACTCACAGCTGTGGACAGTGTCACACACTCACCCAGTCATTCACACACTCACTCAGTCACTCACACACTCACACCTGTGGACAGTGTCACACACTCACCCTGTCACTCACACACTCACAGTTGTGGACAGTTACACACACTCACTCAGTCACTCATACACTCACAGCTGTGGACAATGTCACACACTCACTCAGTCACTCACACACTCACACCTGTGGATAGTTTCACACACTCACCCAGTCACTTACACACTCACCCAGTCACTCACACACTCACACCTGTGGACAGTATCACACACTCACCCAGTCACTCACACACTCACACCTGTGGACAGTGTCACACACTCACCCTGTCACTCACACACTCACAGTTGTGGACAGTTACACACACTCACTGAGCCACTCACACACTCACAGCTGTGGACAGTGTCACACACTCACGCAGTCACTCACACACTCACCCAGTCACTCACACCTGTGGACAGTGTCACACACTCACCCAGTCACTCACACACTCACGCAGTCACTCACACACTCACAGCTGTGGACAGTGTCACACACTCACCCAGTCATTCACACACTCACTCAGTCACTCACACACTCACACCTGTGGACAGTGTCACACACTCACCCTGTCACTCACACACTCACAGTTGTGGACAGTTACACACACTCACTCAGTCACTCATACACTCACAGCTGTGGACAATGTCACACACTCACTCAGTCACTCACACCTGTGGATAGTTTCACACACTCACCCAGTCACTTACACACTCACCCAGTCACTCACACACTCACACCTGTGGACAGTATCACACACTCACCCAGTCACTCACACACTCACACCTGTGGACAGTGTCACACACTCACCCTGTCACTCACACACTCACAGTTGTGGACAGTTACACACACTCACCTAGTCACTCACACACTCACACCTGTGGACAGTGTCACGCACTCACCCTGTCACTCACACACTCACAGTTGTGGACAGTTACACACACTCACTCAGCCACTCACACACTCAGAGCTGTGGACAGTGTCACACACTCACGCAGTCACTCACACACTCACCCAGTCACTCACACATTCACAGCTGTGGACAGTGTCACACACTCACTCAGTCACTCACACACTCACACCTGTGGACAGTGTCACACACTCACCCAGTCACTCACACACTCACAGCTGTGGACAGTGTCACACACTCACTCAGTCACTCACACACTCACACCTGTGGACAGTTTCACACACTCACCCTGTCACTCACACACTCACAGTTGTGGACAGTTACACACACTCACTCAGTCACTCACACACTCACAGCTGTGGACAGTGTCACACACTCACGCAGTCACTCACACACTCACCCAGTCACTCACACATTCACAGCTGTGGACAGTGTCACACACTCACTCAGTCACTAACACACTCACACCTGTGGACAGTGTCACACACTCACCCAGTCACTCACACACTCACAGCTGTGGACAGTGTCACACACTCACTCAGTCACTCACACCTGTGGACAGTTTCACACACTCACCCTGTCACTCACACACTCACAGTTGTGGACAGTTACACACACTCACTCAGTCACTCACACACTTACCCAGTCACTCACACACTCACATCTTTGGACAATTTTACACTTTCACCTAGTCACTCACACACAAACACACACACACACACACACACACACACACCTGTGGACAATTTCAAACACTCACCCAGTCACTCATACACACACACACACACACACACACACCTGTGGGCAATTTCACACAGCCAATCCAACTACTAACGTGTGTGTGGACTGTGAGAACAGCATTCCACTAAACAGAGTTTCCACAGAACACAGTTCCACTGCTTCAACACACACTGATCAAGGTCAGAGACACAAGGCCGTCCCAAAACACAGGCTGGAAAATCAGGGGAAATTCATCACAAACAGCCGATAACAAACGAGGACACGCTCTCCACAAATCAACATTAAAGAGATGGACTGGTGCAGGTGTTTGCACTCATTCCCCTCTATACTCTCCCCCTCACACACACACACACACACACACACACACACCTCCCGTTCTCAATATCTCCGTCTTTTTCTGAACTAAAGCTAGTGGCCTGTTAGTGGCCAGCACTTCACAGACTCTTTGAAGTCCAGCTGTGGCCACAGGTGAAAGCCAGGCGTCCTCCGGCCAGTCTGGACACTGAGGGCATTGAGTCCTACTTCTTATTTATTTTCTGTGGCTTGGCTGATGTGTGTGTGTGTGTGTGTGTGTGTGTGTCTTTTAAACTAGAAGGCATTCATTTTCACTTGCACTAATATCCACTCAGTGGGAACTCCCAGATCAGCCCTCATCAGATAAACAGCACTTAAACAAGCTTCAGATCTAAACACATCCACAGCCATCCTCCCACTGTGAGAAGGAGAGCTCAACACAATGGGTCTGAAAGGATGTGGAGCTGCAGAGAAGACACAGCTGAGAAAAGGGTGTTGTTACATGCAAAATGTAAAACATGTAGACACATGTTTATGGTTCATCATGTTTTATTATTTATATATAATAAATTATATATATACTTTTATAGTTCCACCCCTGCCACTTTCCGCATGGGTTTCCTCCGGGAGCTTGGTCCAAAGACACACATTGGTAGGTGGATTGACGACCCAAAAGTGTCCATAGGTGTGAGTGTGTGAGTGTATGTGTCACCCTGTGAAGGACTAGAGCCCCCTCCAGGGTCTGTTCCTGACCTCAATGTCACTGAATGTGTTTGGCCTTGACTCGGATCAAGAGAAGAAATAATGCCACCAAATTCTGCAACTGAAAATAGGGTTCGGGAGGGAATATCCCTGCAGAAGGCATCTCATTGATTAGATAGAGCCCTGGGTGGACGGGGGCTGAAATATTGTGGGGTTTGGATAGTGCAAGGCAAAAGAAGGAGGTATGTAAGGCATGTCACTTGTAATAATTTCACAGTAGATGTGATTAATTACTTTATTTTGTTAGTTTTGAATTACAGTTTTTATAATAAATTCCAGTGGAGTTTGGAAACAAAAGGCATGCACGTGTTTGTTGGATCGGGGGGTGGGGGGCTTGAAAATATTCCCATCTACAAAAGTAGGGCACTGCAGAAGAAGTTGGGGAGCCACTGCATTAGATAACAGTTGGATGAAATTTAGTCTTCTGTGTGGTTTTCTGTTAAATAAATACTCTTTATTTAAGGTCAAATTGTCCCAGTTATTTCCAGCTGGACGTCCAGTTCTTTTCCACCGTAGCTGAGATGACAGAGGAGATCACTTCCACTTTGTCAAAGCTGTGGAAAGCCGTGCTCTTTGCCTTGTGACCAGGAGGCAGTTAATAATATGTGACTTCGAAGCGCAAACCCTACAAATATCAGTTAGCTTAGCTTTGAGGCACACACCGTCCATAAGCGGCTAATTACACGGCTCCAGCTGGAATCCCCGGCTTAAATGGAAACAGAAACGTCCTGAAGCTGGACGAGGGGAGGTTGGGGGTTGAGCACGGTTTTTGATTCAGTGCAGACCCTTAACATGAGCTGCATTCAGCAGGGCCCTCCGCTCTGCTCCTGATTAGCCGTGCGCTACGAGGAAACGCTGATACATATATATATTCATCTTTTGTATTTTTCCATCACCTATCAAAATAAACCCCGGGAGCACGTGCAGTAAAGGTAAAGTGTCCAGCAGGCACTTTAGCCCCGAGGAATGTAGCGAAAAACAAATACGAAACACAGGCCGCCATTTCCCCTTCCAGCCTGCCAGCGCCGCATGTGTTTTTGATCGATTGGAGCGCTAAGGCCAGGAGTAAAGTAGATGAAAAAAACAATCAAGGCTCGGGTAATTTTATAGCCAATTAATTACGCTATGACATTTGTACCTGAAAACCGCCGTGTTGTTTGACTCTCCCACTGTGAATTATGGCATTACACTCTGTCTCTTTGCAGAAGAAAATAAGAGTCAGTCTCAGCTTTCAGTGCCATTATGCTCCAGCTCACCTCAGTGCTGCGAGAACCTCACGTTCAATTAAGCTGCCGCCACTCGGAGGAAAACTCAGCATGGCAATGAATCTTAAACCCTCAGCCTAAACATGCTCCAGCGGCAGAAATGACCCTTTAAGCGGCCCAACGTTCCTGCTGATAAACGATGAACATTTTCAGAAGTCCTTTGCTTGTTGATTCCCATCACAGGCTTTGATTAAAGTCTACCTCTAAAGGACCTTAAAATCTGAAAAACTTCATCTGACCCGTTTTCTCCTGCAGAGTTTCCCATTGGTCAGACCTTCAGGAGCCGAACTGAAGGCCTAATGAATCCGAGTTTGCCTCCTGCAGAATAGAAGATGTCGGAGGCAGGAGCCGTATGGTCTTCTGAATGCTCTTTAGCGAGGCTTTAGTAACCCCCCTCCATCCCATCAGCAGGGGCTCAGGGCCTAATGGACAAGTCTTTAAGATAATCAGCTCCAACAGTCACCACTGAAAGCTCTTTACTGAAAATGTCAAATTAACTTCGGCCGAATGATTTTAGGAAATGTTTTTATTTTCTATTTTAAGAACCAACAAGATGTACCTGTAATTATCAGCGATGAGTGAATGCCCAATGACATGTAGTTGTGGTTGTACACAGTAACGTTTACCTGTGTAAGGGGGCGGGCGACACCAAAGGACACCAGTAGGGGGCCAAGGCTATGCATTAAGCTCTCAGAACTCCAAATCCCAGACTCCCCAGCACTAATCAGTATCAGTGCTGACTGGGTACACCTGCTTGAGCCTGGTATAAAAGCTCACCCAGAGCAGCCGTTCGGTGTTGCGCCTGTTTTTTTTTTTTTTTTGAGGGGTGACTGGTGTGGCATTTCAAAAAGAAAAGAATAGACACAGAAAGATTAGAGCAGAAAAACGTCAGAACAGTAACAAAAGGAAAATTAAATCTGAGAAAGAGATTAGAAAGTCAAGAGGAAATAGAAGAGATCAGAAAAAAACTAAATAAACAAGGAATCAGAAGAGAAACAAAAGAAGAAAAAGTCAACAGAGGAATGAGTTCAGAAAAGAAACAAAACAGAACAATAAAATAAACACAACTCTTAAAGGAAAAAAAAAATAAGTAAAGGAAGTTGGTCCAAAAGGTCTGCCTCCAGTGCTAGAAGCTGCTGGTTCTCATTGGTCTCTCTCTGTTATAAAAGCGAAATGATGACACAGGCCATAGTTAAAACTGCAATTTTCAGCTTCTCAACTCACTGTTAGCTTTGTATTAACATAATACTGGAAACCCCTTAGGTCAATGATCCTGCAGGGGGTGATTTAGAGAGAGGTGTGATTACAAACATATAAATATTTAAAAGACTTATAAAATCTCTTTCCCCGCTGTCTTAATCTTTCTGTTTTGATTTATTCATGTCACTTTAAGTTTTATAATCAAGAGTCAAAAGGGTTAATGGACCCCTGGTTTAGAGAAAGCACCTCCAGAGCAGGAGCGTGTTCTGGTCGTATGAGCAGGAAAAAGAAGCTCATCGCCATGTACTAAATGAAATAAAACACAACAGCAGCACGTTTAATAACGCACTCAAATTCCTAGTAGAGATCTTGAGCAGGTTTTGAATTGGGGGCTACAGGCCAAGCTCAAAAAGCCGTGGTTAGCCACAGACTACATCACTTCCACACAGACAAATGTCACATTGATACAAGCATTCCCAAAACTTAGACTGCTACATAGTGAAGCTACAGTTGTGGTGATGGCATGTTATTTAGGGAAAGTGATGTTTCGGAGTGAGTCAGTGAACTGGAGTCTATTTTCTTTATGGAGCAACATGAAGATGCCGTGTGGTCAGAGGAGATGACCACGTGGAAATGTGGTGATGCTCCGTTTACAACAGTTGGAGTCATGACACTCGAGCCTCCAGCACAGAGGAGCTAAAGTGCACCATTAGAACCTGAGCCCTCTCAGTCAGTTACGCATGACTGATCACTTCTGCACCATTTTTAACCTTTATGAGCAAGTGCTGTTGGCATAATCAGCTCTCTTTTGAACTCCTGGGCCACCGTGATTCACTGAGCGTCAGTCAGAATGTGCTGTCCTTCCCGGCAAGGCTGTAAAAAAAGTCTTCTCTTCCCACTACGCTATTCATTACTCAATAACCATCACCATTTGGCCCACATCCGTCTAGACTCCAGCCAACATCCAGTGATCAGAAAGTGCTCAGGAGTAAGAGAGTATCAACTCGTCACCAGTGACATTTCTTCACCAAAGTCAAGAGGTGGGAGAAGTCCAGTCTAGAACCAAGGAGGATGTAATGGAGAACAATCCCACGCTGGTATGAAAAGGCAGCCCGGTTTGTTGTTTATCGAAGACTGTTCTGTGTTTAAAGGGGACACTCTCCCCCTGTTTCACAACTGAGCACAGGTCTGAGGTTTTAATGAAATGTCTGTGACCTGGTTAAAACACCACAAGGATCAAACATCACAGCTGCATTCTCCCTGTCAAAACATCCCTGTTCAGAACAGGCTTTAAATAATAATTACTTGGTTCTCTTTCTTTTTCTCAGATTTTACTCAGTGCTATTTGTCATTTTTGTGTTCTTACCAATGTGGGTCCAACGCTGTGATTGGACAGATTCGGGTGATGGGGCGGGGCAGTTGTAAAGTGTCTGTATGGTCTTGCTCCAGATCCCATTAATGTATATGTTTCTTTTCAGGATTGTTCTAGAAGGTACAACATGAAGACAACCCTTTACCTCAGGGAAAACTGAGAATATGGTGAACGAATGAATGTTCTAGAACATCCATGAGGAGGTGAGAATATTGTAGAGCCATTTGATTGATGGCACTTTCAAAAACGGGTTAAGTACAGAACCACATACAACACAATTTCCATCAGTCTGAGGGACCATTTCGGCACAGGTCATTGTTCTGAACCACACCAGGAACCCTTAAAGGAATCCCTCTTTGATGTTGGGTTCTGGATCACAAACAGACTGCAGTAGCCAACTTCACCCATTAAAGGTGGTGTCCACGTTTTGGACATGAAGTGTAAATCATTCACGAGTTTGAGTGGCTGACCGGTTCTGACCGTACGCTTGATGGAAAATCTGAAATAACAGATGACCTCAGCCCTGGGTCATCCATTTGGGTCAGAAAGGGAAGTGAGCCATGTTTACAGGGGCAGTGAAATGTTCACACATTATGGTGCAGACCACTGAGCAAGGCCCTCTCGCTTGTGGTCAACAAAGCGCATAGTTCTCAGCGTCCATACAAAGTCAGAGTTAATAAAACAGGGCTTCGACATGTTCCAGGAGTTCAATACAAAAATTCCTCGCAGTCCAGCCCAGGCGCCAGCCCAACGGTGGCCAGGCATCGTCCAGAATCCACAGAGACACAACATCTCTGGAGCGCTGGTGGTCGAGTCTTCAGTACCCTCCTCCGGTCTGGACCGCAAACAGAGCGCTTAACCAAGATGAATACCTTCCTTTTGGCCAAAGCTGCAGATTATTGAAATGTACCCATAAAACATTATGGAGCATGGTTGCCAGATATTGGACCCTTTGCATCACTGGCTGCCGGGAGAAGCGAGCGGCTGAGGAGGGCCTTGGAACAACATCTGGGTCCTCGTCTCCCGCAAGCGAACCATGGAGAATGACTGGGGTTCTGCTGAAGAATGAAATGCAAGCCATCTGGTGCCTACCATCAATCCATTAAATGTGTTGAAAATCAGAAGAGTGCGGGCTCCCACTCCGACGCGGAAAGAACTCTGAAACCCTGGAGCGTTCCCCTGTTTAGGACCTGGTTGCAGAGAGCTGTGAAAAGTTTGCTGGAGATGTTGTAGTAAATCGCACAGTGATTTGACACCCAGAGCAGCAGAACTATAAACAAACATCTTCCAGATGTTTCTACAGCACATTCTCTAATCACAACTGGAAGAACAGCTAATGTGTGTCATCACCATCATAACAAATGTTACCTTTTTTTTTGTACTGGCTAGATTAAAGGTGCAGTACACAACTTCACCCGAGCGCTTGTCTGTCGTTGCAGTTCACACATTAGTCAAGGTGACACCCAGTGGTCAAAAGTGGGAACCACAACAACAAAGACAGCTCAGTGCAGTTTTCCCTGTCTCCCCCTGTGTAAACAGCCCTGTTTAGAACGATAATGAGCTGCTCCCTGACCCAGAGCACACAGCACAGAGGAGCAGAATCTCTGGTTTTTCATGTTTTAGCTCGGTTCTCTTTCTGCTCCTTTCTTGTTTTTCCTGTGTTCCTGCACTCATCGTGTGTGTTATGCTCTGCTTAACCCTATAAGACCAAATACACTGCCCACAGGCGCAGCAGGTAGTGTTGCAGTCACACAGCTCCAGGGACCTGGAGGTTTTGGGTTCGAGTCCCACTGTCTGTGAGGAGTGTGGTGTGTTCTCTCTGTGTCTGCGTGGGTTTCCTCCGGGTGACTGTCTGTGAGGAGTGTGGTGTGTTCTCCCTGTGTCTGCGTGGGTTTCCTCCCACGGTCCAAAAACACACGTTGGTAGGTGGATTGGCGACTCAAGGTGTCCATAGGTGTGAATGTGTGAGTGTGTGTTGCCCTGTGAAGGATTGTCTCCCCCTCCAGGGTGTATTCCTGCCTTGCGCCCAGTGATTCCAGGTAATCTCTAGACCCACCGCGACCCTGAACTGGATAAGCGCATATATATATATATATGTATATATATATATATATATATATATATATATATATATATATGTATATATGTAGATAGAGGCAGCCAATGGCTTATATTGAAGTAGACAACCTACCCTTTCTCCCAAACCCTCATTTGGCATCATTTTACTGGATGAAACTATAGTGAAAACTACACCATTTTACCACTGGATTTCAATGAAGATTTTGCCTATTAAAATGAATGAAGATCATTTTCCCATTTTATCATCATCCCATCATTCTCCCATAAAAATGGGTGCTGCTTAAATAAAATGTTGATTTAATATATGTATTCATTTTGTAAATGGCTTTTGGGCAATTAGATGTTTTTTGATTCATTGGTTTAGACATTTTAAGAAATTTTTTTAGGTAATTTACCCCCCTCCACCCTTGCTATTTAGGCCCCCTTCACACAAATCCTTTTTAAAAACTGATGTTTTGTCTGCGTTTTGGTCTCCCATTTACGCGACATGGTGTCTGTAGATCACTGAAAATACACGTTTTAGAAAACGCTTTCCAAGGTGGAGAAAGACAGTAAACTGAGGTCTTTGGAAATGCAGGTGTTACACAGCGTCTTTGGTTGAACGGCCAATAGCTCCTCACTCCCGCTATAGTGAAGTACATGAGTCATTAAACTACAATATACGTGCAGCTAGCTCTAGTTTTCAGATGACTTGCATAGTGCACTACATAAGGATGACGGTGTGATTTGGGATTAAACCACTGTGTGTGTGTTTCATGCTTCATGGTGTTTTGATGCCTCTCTTTAAAAGGTACTATGGCCTCCTACTGGACTGGCACAAATTCCTCAGTTTTCCTATTCACTGGGATGGCAATACTTTCAAAACAGAGAGAACAAAATCCCTGCTTTTAAAAATTAATGGGATCCATGTGGACGGGGACCTTATCAACTCGATCCCTCACATACTATTTAAAAATGTTAACAGCCATTCTTGCTAGTTCTGTCAGTAAAAAGTAGCATCACTTTGCACAATTTATTTATTTTGTTTATTTAAATATAATTTTTAAATGTAGGTCCCAAAGGGTTAACCTCATCAGTCTGTTCTAGCTGTGATTGGACAGACTCATGCAAAGGGGCAGGACAGGACAGTACTGAAATGAAGTATTTTCAAAAGTGTGCCCCCTGTTGATACGAAAGCAGCGTTTGCAAAGCTGTGAGATTTGTGACAGTTGACCGGGTCAAAATAACACCTCGGTAAAGGCAGAGAGCCTCCTGACACACTCTGTACAAGCAGTTCCCTTCCAAACCCTCATCTCCACTTCATACAGGAGCCTTCAACTAGATAAATAGTTTATTGTCTTCAACAGCATGAACAAATACAGGAACTGGTTGCCACATACATTACTGGAATGCATGCTAATGGAGCACAGTGATAAGGGAGTCTTTTAGAAAGCACAGAAAGACCCAGTCAAAACAATCACACCATGGAGAACCGTCAGAATTAAACACATTTAGATTAAAGCTAATGCTATAAATTTAATAAATTAAAGGTATACATCTATGCAATATAACATTCAGACACTTTGGAGCGTGTAGAAAACCGAACAGAACTGTTGTTTAACCCCTTAAATGTAATACACGAAACGTTGGTTAGTACCTGATTTAGTCACAAAAATATAGTGAATCTTATTTACTGTGTGTATATAAAAAGAGCCAAAAAACATATTTTATTCATGTTTCTACATTACATCTATGATACATTTGTTATGTACATAATCTGCTCTGCACCGCAGTGTAAAAGCCATCCTTCAGGAACCGAAGAATGTAAGGAGAATTTACAGCAGTCACCATTTTGCAGAAGATTACCCTTTGGCTGCTGGCACTTTAGTGACCTCTGCACCGTTTTTATCTGACTTCTTCAGAAGCAGTTCAGGAGGTCAGGGGGTCCACCCTAAGGTCACCCAGCTGGCTCATAGGCGGAAGAACAACTGTGCAATCATCTGAACCCACAGTATTAGCATACAAACAGCAGCCCCTCCCCTCGAGGGGGCGGAGCCTGAGAATGTCCTGTGATGACCGGCTCGCCCGTGATCGTGCAGATGGTTCTGCACGCTGATGTAGCCGTTGATGATCCGGACGACTGGGATCGGAGGTTCCGCTGTTGTGCTGTGGATGAGAGAAAGGAATGGAGAGGGGTCAGGCTCGGTTCAGGGACTCGGCAGTGTTTTGTCTGCGGAAAAGTCTGAAAGAGTCGCACGTCCTGTCTTTACAAATCGTCTAACAACAGAAAAGAAAAGCGTGGATGTGGGTTCTGTGTAAACATCGGTGTGTTAGGAACTTCTTTAGGGATATTTATCATTTTTAAGGAGCTTTTATTTTAGTTACTAGGCTTTCTGCAGAACTAATGAAACTGCTTTTACACGACCCCAGTAAATGTACAGTAACCAAAAGTCTACATATATTTTTACTCTTTTACCTCTTTAATAAATACTTCATTATGTTATATCTGTAACTCTTATCCAATTCAGGGTCGCTGTGGGTCCAGAGCCTACCTGGAATCATTGGGCGCAAGGCAGGAATACACCCTGGAGGGGGCACAAGTCCTTCACAGGGCAACACAGACACACACACATTCACACCTACGAACACTTTTGAGTCGCCAATCCACCTACCAACGTGTGTTTTTGGACTGTGGGAGGAAACCGGAGCACCCGGAGGAAACCCACGCGGACACAGGGAGAACACACCAACTCCTCACAGACAGTCACCCGGAGCGGAATCGAACCCACCTCCAGGCCCCTGGAGCTGTGTGACTGCGACACTACCTGCTGCGCCACCGTGCCGCCCACAAATATTATTGTGAATGATTACTATAGTTGGTATAATTGCTTGAGATACTTCTCTGTGTTACTAGACTTCATGTACTAGATGATATTTTCTTACTAGAACAGTGTAATAACTAGAATCCAGAACATCTGCAGTTTGAAGGTTAAATTCACTCATTTTACTCATTTACCCCCACAGTCCCCTCACGATCTGCCTCTCACTCCCTGCACAGGGCAAGAGCTTAGACCTCCGCCAGTCAAAACAACAGCTACAGGTTCAATGTCTTCACCTTGATTGGTTCCAGCAAGTGCCACTCGCCCCAAAAATTTCTCCTCAAGCGTGTCCCATCGCCTCTATTAGCAAAACAAACACCCGAGAGCTGCACACTTAGTGTCTGGTGTTGAAAACATCATTAAATGATGGAGATGAATGGGATTCTGAAGAAAACGAGCTAGTGGCCTATTACGGCTATCAGGAGTTATGTTTGTGATGGGACCAAACCGTAAAAACGAGCTTGGATATTCAGACTAAGCACATATGTTAATTTCTATCAGACTCATATGCTTGCAGTTAATAATATTTACTTTGCATTGATTAGCTTTGGCTGCAGCTCTTGGGTGCTTGTTATAGACATTTCTTTCAAAGCTTGTTTTTCACTTTTCCCTAAGTGTTTCCAGTGTTTTTTTTTTTTTTTTAATTTCTATTCCTTAGTTCAGAACTCTGAATGAAGGCTTACTTAAGCTCGACCTCCATTACAAAATCATGCCAAGGAAATCGAGACAAAGTCTCTTAATGCCCGCTGACAGTTAGCATTAGGCCATGCATCAAAGCCATAGCAGAAAGGCAGCTATTCAGGCTCCCCCTGCAGACAGAGGGGTCTTGTAGGAGAGGGGGCTGTATGTTGTCCAAAGGATTACAAGCTACAAATATGCTTGGATGTAAAAAAAAAAAAAAAAAAAAATCAACCAACATGCGCAAACATTCTTCTCTGACCTTGGTCAACAGTTTCCAGCTTGAATGTTTATAATAACCCATCGTAGCGCTGTCAGGCTCGCGGTGCCGTCTGAAATGTAAGTTTATGAAACGTGCAGTCACAATAAACAGGGTTATTTTCCATACAGGGGCTGGGGGCTGAAGAGGTGGGCAGAATTTGGCACACGTCAAGGTTAAACAGCTTTATGCTTTTAGAAATGGAAGGAATATATTGTTTCAGTGTTTTTTTCCCTTTCCCTGTGTATGAAATGCCATCCGCTCGCAGTTATGGTGTCAACGGTTTCTGGAGATATATGGGGTTTAAAGGTCTAGCCAGTTGTTGGTGTTGTCTCCTGGCTAAAGGAATGTACTAACTGTGCTGTCTGGCAATAGATGCGACTGAGCTCACAGGTGCATCTTATTTTGTCTAATTACACAAACTCTTTCATTGTAGTTTCTATTTGCTGTTGATTCCTGTCTTTGTGATTACTGCTAATGTCTACTGTCAATGTATAGGTTCAGTTCTGTGTCAAGCTCAATATTCACTAGCCTGTGGTTTTACTTTTGTTTTCTGTTTTGTTTTTATTTCCCCACCTCAGCACTGCTCCCTTCTCATTGTTCACCAGTCTGACACTTAGCATAACTAGCAAACTTTTTTTTATTTATCTGATTCCAAGGAGTTTTATGCTGGCTGTGCATGTTAGTTTGTGCGAGTGAGAGATATGAAGTCAGACATTTGTCCCTCTATAATAAGGCCCCTCGATAACAGAGTAAATCGGTAGTGTCTGAATGTTCGTGTCCCACTTGAGTTGCTCTACTGTAGGTAAAAATAAAATCAGTTCATGTTCAGAAAACATTATTTGTTTTGACAGTCTGGGGTTTCACTTGCTGATGAGGGCAGAAGTATATTTTAATAAACAATCTGTTAGTGGGAGAGTTCTGTAGTGAGCTGCAGAGCTGAATGCTACACAGACAAGTAATGAAATGAAAGACGTGTTATTTTCAATCTATATCTGTCTTTTCTTAATTTATATTGACACTGACAGATGTTTACTGGAGCTGGTGGTGATGGAGGATCCTTAGGGTCTTTAATGCAGTTTGTTTAATGAATCTAATTTATTCTGATGCATCTGGTGTATAGGGGAACAACTTTGTGATTTAAAAGCCTTTCAATGTGAGCGAGAGCTTAGACCTCCGCCAGTCAAAACAACATCTTCTCATTACCTTCTGAGAAAACAAACTTTGTAGAGTTCGTAGCGCTGGCGTTGTGGAACCCTGTTCTATTGGTGCTTTTCCACTGCATGGTACCAACTCTGCACAGCTCGCATTGCTTTTTGGTACCTGGTCCCTGTTTGGTTTTCCACACAATGTAGTGAGTGATGTTTTAACGGTAACGTTGGGCTTTTAAAACCACAACAGCAGCTGTAATGTTGTGTCATTTGCTTACAGTGTATTCCCTTGTTGCTTTTGTGTTTGGGGACTTTGGGACATACAGATCAGTAGAGTTTTGAAGCATTGGAGCATTTTGAATCTCTTCAAAAGACCACGGTTGTTGTGATTCTGATTAAAAACTAATGTGATCTCTGTTACTCTGCGATTTAAAGTTGGCTAACTTTTGGCTGAATGATTGACATGTCACTTTGGACAATCAGTGCTCTTTAAGTGCCAAATTTCCAAATGGGAAAGCAAAAAAGCAGTAGGGTAGAGTCAAGTAGTGTAGGTACCATGCAATAGAAATGTGCCATTAGATAAAAAATGAACTACCAGCGATTTACAAAATCCAAACCCAGAAAAGTTTGTTGTTTTACAGAACAAAGTGTTCCTGAATGCTCCATTAAGCATTTTTAAGCTATAGACGAGAAGAAACTGCTGCGGTTTTGCTGTGAGCATGGGACATGAGCTCCTGTATTTCTCTTCATTCTTAAAAATGCTACAAAAGGTTCTTTGAGTGATGCCAGAGAAGAACCACTTTTGGTTCTGTAAAGAACCATTGTTGTTTAAGAAATGCATTTGTGAAGAAACTTTTTTCTTTTTAAATATTTAAACAATTTAAAAATCAGCTTTTTTTTTTTACCCATTTAAACATATTAGCAAAAGTAGTTCTTCTATGGTATCGCTCACAGAACCTTTTGGTAGCACTTTTGTTTTTTTTGACACCAAGAGTGTTGGTGTCACAGAAAAACTATCATCTCTGTTTCTGAGACAGTTGTTTCCTGTTTCTGTTTCTTCACCAACCTGCTGTAGCCTTAGGGTAACCACAACCGAGCCAGCTCCCTCACACTCTACACTACACTCAGCTACATGACCTATCTCATCCTCCTGCTCCAGCTGTAAGCTGAAACCTTCAGGAGGAAAGCACCTCACACCTGGACTCTGGAACTCGATAGTGGACTGTGATTGTGTCACCTGTTATCGAGGTCTTAGGATGGCGAGAGGGAAGGAAATTCTGAAATTTCAGCTGGAGGATTTCCAGAAATCCTTACCTAAAATAACATCCACTTGTACAATGTGCAGAGATTATAGCTGGTATTCATCAGTTGATACCTGTGTTAGAAGTTTCCTTTGAAGTTTTGGCTGTACGCCCCTGATTATAAAACCGAGATAAGCACCCAAGAGGAGGACTGAGAGAGCCAGACCTTGCAGGTTCTCCAGATAGAACTACTTTGTAGTTCTGTAGATCCCATGATCACTTTACATATGGATCACTCGGTGTGATAGTTAGGCTTCTAACATTACATTAATGTAGAACTGAAAATCCCTAACCACTGCTAAATACATACACTTTTAATAACACAACCCACCTTTCCTCCATTCGAACCCAGAGGTCGTTGAACTGCCGGTGGCGCTGCTTCTTTTGCTTGTTGCGCCGTTTCTTCTTCAGCTTGCGCTCAACCTTCTCTAGGAGCTCCAGACTGTCTGGGAGCAGTAGGTGAGGCAGGGGATCCTCGTCCTCCAGGGGGCGCCACTCTTGATCTTCATGCAGGAAGGCTTCGGTCTGAGGCTCCATGTCCGATCCGTCATCCTCTTTGGAGGAGCTCGATCTCCGGCCGCTGTGGAGGGAAAAAGAAGGATTTGATTTGGTTTGATTTCACAGAAACAAATTAAACCAGGTCTTACACTTGATTACGTAGTCACTGGGGATTTTCCTTGTGGAAATCCTTTTTAATTCAGGAGTATTCATGATTGGTGTCTGGAAACCTGGCGCGGAATGTTTCAGAGTAATTTGAGATGGTTGAAAGCCAACTGGTTTGGTTTTGTAAAAGCGAGGCTTATTTCGACACACTGTTGAAATAGCGACTCAGGCCACTTTATCACGACCATGTCGAGGGACCAAGAATTTCGGTTTCCGTCTTCACAGTTCAAGAGGAGGCATTTGAAATATTCTGACACGACGATCCTGGGCCAGAACTGTCTGTGTAGCTGCTATTTTGTCTTTCAGAAACATTAATTCTCTGAGGTTTGTGTATTTTGGGGGTAGAATGAAAGCAGAGATGGGTTTGATGAAGCGGAATCTTGGTTTGCTGAAGATAAAAAGGAAGCATCTGTTTCTGATGAAAGCTCAATCTGGCTCCGAGAGACGTCCTCCCTCACGCACATTCATGCGGCTTCAGATGGTGTCTGAAACATTACAGGAATCTATTATAGCGTCAATGGTGCAAATAAGTCGGGAAGCCAAACCTCCTCCAACTTGCCGGTGCGTTTTTATAATGGAACTTTCCGGACCTCAGGCTTCTAGTGTCTCCTCCAATCTGGCAACCCATCCATTTCAGAAATGTGTTTGTGTGCGTAAGAGAGGGAGAAAGCTTTAAAAAAAAAAAGAAAAGAAGGGTGAGGTGAAACGGCATTCTTCTTCTGTCCACTGCCTGCATATTTTGGATGATGGCTTGATAAAGGGAGAAGATTGTTTTTCTTGGGTGTGTAATCTCCATCTTCACCTCTGAGGGTGTGTGTGTGTGTGTGTGTTGAGGAGTGTTTGGGGAGGGGAGGGGGGGGATAAAACAGAAGAGAAAGCAGAATGGAGAGATGAAGTGATTGTGTTATCTGATTACAGGACTTAGATAGCCACCCAGAAGGAGCGAGAGAGGCAGAGAGCGCAAATTCTCCTGAAAGGAATAAATTCCTGGGGTTTATGACCTTAAGGATTTAAGGAAGGTTCCTACTTGAAATGATACGCTGGGATTTAAGCATTGGCCCCGGTGTGTCCACAACTTTTTATAGGCTTTAAGGACTCCACATTAAGATTTATTTGGTCCTTGTTGTAAACTTTATTTCCAGTGTGTAACAGTGCCTTTATTATGAGAGTTAGGGCTTATAGCAAGGAACACTAAACTTGTCATTCAGAGGGTGGCTCAGCCTGAGAGTGAGAGACCATTGGATATAAACTGGACACTGCAGATTGCTTCTGATGGAACAAAACATTTTATCTATTGCGTCTGTAGAGAAATGAATCACTCAACAATCTGTTCTGTTCAAGTATTAATAAAAAGCGTGTTAGTCTCTATTTATTTTGGTTTTATTTGATGTTTAACCACCAGTCTTTCACAAACTCGTCTTTATTTCCAAGCTCCAAAATGAAGCGGCGCGTTCCGGTTGAAAGTGTTGTTGCAAAGTTATTGCGAGCCCTGTGCACAATGGCTCCATTCTGGCCCAGCCCCGGAGACCCAAGGGACCCTCTGCAGTTGATTATGTGGACTGGTCTATTCAGGCAAGCGTAGACTTGCTGGTCAGGTCCCTTTTGCCCATAAGGAGGCATTTTAATCCAGTCAAACCGAGGAGAACCCGAAGACAAGGGCAAACCTCTGGAGGCGCCGACGTCGGACAATGGCCCACGAGAACGTTAAGCAACCATTACGTTTGCAGATGTATATTATATGTCTGCTTTTTAGCTGACCTTTCGGGCCTGACCGCCATACAAACTCCTGATAGAAGCTTTGGAGTCTGGAACTCGACTCTGATCTCACTCTATAAATACTGCCTCCCTGACACGTGGTTTATTTTTGCAGCTCAATCGCCACCATCGCAGGTCCAAATGGTGCAATTAGGTGATTAGTGGATTACAGTCTGCTGCTGCCTTTAAACATTTGGTGGTCAAATTACTGAGTGGTTGACTCAAGCTGGTTGTGCGAGGAAGTGGTGGATCCAGCCTTGAGCTCGTCTTTTGATGACGGATGCTGACACGGAAACAAACACGAAAAAAAAACAAAACAAAAGTGGGGCATATTAGTGGGCAAATTTTTCAATTATTCACAGATGAGCTATTTCTTGGGCAAGCCAGAGCATAACTCGACATCTGTTTCAGGCCTGCGGGATGAAACTGCATTAACAAAAGCGCACACGTTGTTCTGAAAATGATTTCCATTTGATATCGGGTCGCAGAGAACTGAGAGGGAGGAGGAAGTAAATAAACAAACGTGCGAGATTTCAGACACGCATTGGAATATTGCAGTAGACCTGCATGTAATGTAAGGCATACGCCAGGGAGAAAATATGGCTGGAAATCTTGCAGGAAATTTTACAACTCTCAGGCTGCTCCATTTCATGTGGCAGATTTTGATGTCCCAGTTTTCTCTAAACGCTACAGTATCTTGCGAAGGCCAATCATAAACTAGTTAGCGCTGATGCCATTCGTGTTGTTAAGAAACACAAGACCACAACATGTTTTGCAGCTAGGGTCTACAAGTGTGTTTGAGAAACACCATACTCCCACAGCAGTGGGCTAGGGCCTGGGATTTGGAACAAGAGCTAAACATGAAACAAAAAACTATGCAGAAGGGCAACCTTAAAGAACACTGTTTTGGCCCCTGGAGCATTGTAGGGGGTCATTCCTGGTGCCTCTCTGGAGCAGATCTCACATTAGAGAACCTTGTAGACAACTGAAAAACACAGAGGGCAAACGGTGCACCTGGGGATGTTTCAGTTATAGTGAGGTTACAGTTTTCTGTGGAAAGGGACTGACTTGTGTGTGTTTACCAGGATTATATCACACTGTGGGGACCAAAACCTCTTTTCCTCCAACGTGGATCTGGTTTGGTTCCTATTCGCTAATTTCAGATCATTTAGCACGTTTCCACCAAAATAAATAGGTTCCAGAAACAGGAAAGTTTGTTCACAGCTGGAACCAAAACCCATTTTTCAGCTTGAATTGTGACACATTTTGAGATAAAGAAAATCCTGAAAGAGCACAGAGCCTCAAATAAAGGGTAATCGTGCATTGGAGCTGTACTGGGTTAAAAACCAGCAAACTAGACAGGTCTACGCACCGTTTTCTTTTATGAAATGGGAAAATGCTCAGTCTGTGTGTTTTCTGTGGCTGTGGTCAGTGTGACTTGAGGCATGTCGGTTAATTTTCTCTGCTGCTTCATTTCAGAAGCTCAGCAGGACGGCTCTAGAACATACTCTGAAATGCACAAACTGTAACAGGGTCGTGTCACTATGGATTGAACCTGCAGTAAACAGTGGATTAACTATGACTCTGTCCTGACTCCATCAGCTTTACTCTGGCTCTGGGGCTGAACTGTGGAAGAGAGCAACCCTGAAAAACTGATCGAAATGGGGATGGCACTAAGGTTGTCCTAAATGGAAGCCGGTTCATTTGGTGGAAAACTGCTAACACTCACATTGTGGGGGACTATCTATAAGCTGGTCCCCTCCACGTAGATCATTACACTTTAAGGTGAAGGTATGTATTAATGTTGGGTTATGGGAATGTTAATGGTAAATCTCAACAAGAAATGGAAGTCTATGTATGTCCCCACAATTTACAAATACGTGTGTGTGTGTGTGTGTTTTGCCTCCTTATTACCTGTTAATGGGCTGTCCAGCCGGTGTGTGCTCCACCTCATAGCCTTGGCTCCTCAGAACATCAATCACTGTGTTGTTGCCCAGGAAGTGACCTGCAATGCAAACAGTGGCCTGGTCAGTCTTTTTCCATGGTCAAGCAGTCCAACACACACACACACACACACACACACACACACACACACAAAACCCGCCTTGGCAAACCTTCAGTTTCTGAGTGTAACTTGATGCAGTGCGTGAGCGATGGCACACAATGGAGCAATATTTCACAATCCGGCCCTTAACCACAGACCTGAATAAACACACGTTTGTGCTTGTCACTTTACAGGAAGTGAGTGTTTGACATGAGCCCCTCTGTCCGAGCTCACACTGGCCTCTGGATCTCCAAGAACAATGGCACCAGGTAAATAATCCCCAAAGCCCTCTGGCCCTCTGCGCTGGAGATTCCCTACCAACAATAAGTGTGAGTTGGCCTTGTGTCTGTTTGGCCTGAGGTTGTAATCCAGCAGGGAAAGCGTGTGTGTCTGTGTTTCAGGGCTGACACGGCCTGTTGCACAGTTAAGTTAATATTGAACATGCTAATAATCACTGATATTTAGCATATTTGGAGTTCGTAAGGGACATGGTATAGCCCTTTGCTATAACAGACCTGCTGAACAAGTGATTTATTTCATAATTTAACTTGAAATTAAAAAGTGTAATCCACTCCAGCTGTAGATTCTAAATCGTCCTGCTCTACATCACCTCCCCAAAGCCCCAGTGTGGACTTGGTTCCAGTGTGAAGGCTCTTCTCGGTCAGGACTCTGTGGTCCAGGCGGTGGCCTGCTTTGCGTGGGTCAGTTGACAGGGCCAGATGAAAGACTGGGCTTTTGTTTCCACTGCACTGTGAAGCACGGCTGATCTGCTCAGGACAATGCAGCCCCCTTTCCTTTGTGTGAGAGAGGGAAAGAGCCGAGACCCCTCCGCATGGCGACCTGACGCCACAATGCCTCATTTCACCTTGTGGGGCAGATCGGGGGTGAGACATATACCTTTCTCCCGTTTGCTATCACTTTCTGTCTCTCTCTTAAACACATACCACTACCTCAGCTATAGAAAAGCCCACTTCGGCTGCTCTCTCGACTGACCCACGCAACACAGGCCACAAGATGGACCACAGCTCTTAGTCCAAATGGGGGACTTTCTGCTTAGTGATGTTTTAGTGCTATTGTAGACCAGACCTACGGACACTTTTGCGTCACCAATCCACCTACAAAAGTGTGTTTTTGAACTGTGGGAGGAAACCGGAGCACCCGGAGGAAACCCACACAGACACAGGGAGAACACACCACACTCCTCACAGACAGTCACCCGGAGAAAACACATGCAGACACAGAGAGAACACACCACACTCCTCACAGACAGTCACCCGGAGGAAACCCACGCAGACACATGGAGAACACACCACACTCCTCACAGACAGTCACCCGGAGGAAACCCACGCAGACACAGGGAGAACACATCACACTCTTCACAGACAGTCACCCAGAGGAAACCCACGCCGACACAGGGAGAACACACCACACTCCTCACAGACAGTCACCCGGAGCAGGAATTGAACCCACAACCGCCAGGTCCCTGGAGCTGTGTGACTGCGACACTACCTGCTGCACCAACGTGCCGCCCATTATTTATTATAGATATTTTTATTTTATTTTACAATGGACTTATTGTAGTCTACATTACATGTATGTGATAAAATGATGAAACTTTTTAATCTCATCAGAGCAGGAAATCTGTCTGATCTTAAACACACGTCTACAAGGTGCACCAATGAGGATGGTATGACTAATAGAGTGTGCAGACACTGTTTAAAAACTCCAACTCCACTGCTGTGTCTGATCCACCCAAACCAGCACAAAACACACCAACATCAGGAGCACGTCTGTGTGTGTGTGTGTGCGTCCTGTGTGGTCAGTGGAGCTGAGAGAACGGTCAGTGAGAGTAGAAACAAGCAGGTGTTGAGTTATGTTATGGCTGATGAGCGAGGTGTTAAAAGAGATTCTCTTCCTGCAAGTTTTAATCGGAGTGAATGACGTATACCACGTCCACCATTAGAGTGAGACTGTGAAGTATGAGGTCTACAGACCTGCAGAGCGCCGCTGATGCTGATTGAGTGACTTCGCATGGGTCACACAGAAGGGAAGCTCAGAGAGTTTGGGCCTTGTGCTTTGAGCCATATCCTTTTAAGCCTGTCTCTGTTACTGATCACTGACTGTTAGACTTCACACTCACGCTCCAGAGGCTTTCCCAGTGACAGATCAGAAAAACAGTATTCAAAGGTTGTTAGTGAAAGCCGCTTTTATAAGTACAACTGTTTGGCCCCTTCTTTTATTGTAGTTAACATTAGGATTTGATCAGCAGCTGGAGCTGGTTTCACAGAGCAACTCTATAAAAGGGCAACGTTCAACCTGAACCTACTGCAGGAGTCCAAAGACAACACAGCTCCTATCAAAGCTGCGTAAGTTACAAACTCAATCCTTGGCTTTTTTTTTTGGGTGTGTGTGTGTGTGTGTGTGTGTGCTTCAGTGGCAGATATTTGGCACCAAAAATAACACCCAAATGTACATCTCTGAAAACTAAGCCGATCTTCCATTAGCAAATTATGTGGGGTCATGTTCTCCTTTTCCACTATGAATCTGGACACAAAGCCCAAAGCGTGAGGGGTAATTCTTTTTCTTTCTTTGGAGGGAAAGAACGTGAAAGAGGTGCCAATCAAAATGCTGCCTGTAGGGGGTGACAGATGAGATATTTTCCCAATCAGTGAGAGCATGTGCTCAGCAACTATTCACTGATCTATGGAGGGCTCTTCCAGGTTCTATACGCTCTTAACGGCGTTCAGGCTCATAAACAATAACAAAGCAGTGAGGAGAGATTTCTTCTGCTGTTTCAAGACTTAACATTCAGTGCTCTGCTGTGTGAACCACAGAAACCCTTTTGGTTAAACAAAAACCTGGAAGCCAGGCAGGACATCCGTCTAAACTCAGTGGGATGGGATGAGGTTCAGCTTCATTAGTCATTTCTCAGACATCGTTACTCAAAGATGTTGAGTTTGAGGACGGCCGACACACACTGTGCAGTGACAGATGAGCTCCTGTCACTGACTTTACATCTACAAGGTGGACCAATGAGGGAGGAGCTGTCACAGAGTGGACAGTGAGTGGACACAGGGTTTAAAAACTCCAGCAGCACTGCTGTGTCTGATCCACTCTACACCAGCACAACACACACTAACACACCACAGCCACGTCAGTGTCACTGCAGCGTCGAGAATGACCTACCACCCAAATAATACCTGCTCTGTGAGTAGCTTGGTGTGTTCTGGGTAATTCTAGGTTCCCTATTTCAAAACTGACTAAATGAAACAGTTCCCAATTGTGAGTGTGTGAAACTGTCCACAGGTGTGTGTATTTGTGTCTGTGTGTGTGTGGGGTGAAATGCATCAGATTTCTGTATTTAATTGTGATTTATTTCAGATTTGTTGAAATTCCAGAAGGTGACAAATTCTGCACACGACCTGTTCACAAAGTAAAGCTAAAACTCACACTACTCACCAGCAGTAAACATGCATCATGTGTCTCTGCATCAAGCACTAACCGAGGCCTAGTGCCCACCTTTACTTAACAGGAATTAAAGGTTCAATACTAAACGATACAAGGTCAGAATAAGTGCACTCCTTAAACGTCTCCAGTAGATTCCCTGTGGAGCAAAGCTTCAGCGCTGATTAAAATACAGCGCTCTAACATTCAGACGCTTCCGCTCACTTTGATTAACTTAATCAAGTGCCTTGCACCAGGGCTGTGGCTGAACTGCTCTTCATAGATCGTCTCTGTGAACAGTAACGGGGCAGAGTCTGCTTCTCCAGCTCAGTGTCAGACACCCACCCGTCAGTAAATACAGCACGACGCTCGGCACCAGGCTGCCCAGAGACACCCTCAAAACCAACACCGTCTCAGACTCGGGTTAGGTTCATCCCAGTGAGGAATGTGTGAGATTTTTGGAGAGTTTAAAGAAGCAAAGGATGCTGTTTACCACCAAGAGGTCGCTACCAAAATGTGTGATTTATTATTTTACAAGGTGTAATTGGTAAAGTGCAACTGCTTTGTTGTCCCTGAATGAGGCAGTTTATTCTCTAATAGTGGGTCACAAACATAAGTGCATCCGTGTCTAAAGCTGGTGTAGTACAGGATCTCTGATACTTCCAGGCCACTTGGTGTCAGTCTAATTTAATAATAATAATAAAAACATTTATAACTAGAGAAAGTGACCGCTGCTTTAATGCTAGTCTTGCTTTCTGAGTTCAGATTAGATGCACATCTTGGGTGCGAGTATTGACCCACAATATTACACCCAACTGCTTATACCTTAAGTGTAGTCTATTCACAAAAAATAATAATATAGGAATAAATAACTGAATGTTAATTTGTTAGTAAAGAATATTCGTGTTTAAAGAAACAGTTTGATAGCCCAACTGAACACAAAGTTGTGTTTACTCCTTAAAATTACACCTACAAAATCACTGTGATGCTCCAGAGCTGTAATAGAGAGAACAGAGCCTTTGTCACTTGTCACTGCTGTTTAACTTTACCTTTAAGAGCAGGGTAGGAAAGCAGCCCACCTTTGATTTCAGGACAGTGCTGTAAAAGTGAAAACCCACTCTCCAACTGCAGAGGGAGCCCAGGAGTAAAAACACCAAATCTCACCTATTGCTTGCTGCTTTAAAAAAGACTGCAAAGACTTTCCCGTGTAAAAGTGTAGATGAGGGTCTGAGATAAGACCGAAGCGGTGCTGTCTGACATTTAGACTTTATCGAGAGCAGCGTGTGCAGCTGAGTGAAATAGAGCGAAGTGTCTGAGGTTTCAGAGCTGCTCTGAATCACACGTGTGATGGTGGTGATAGTGCAGTAGACAGGCCTGGGAACCGTGTGTTTAATCTCCAGCGTTAGCCTAAGGAGACAGCAGCCGTTTTGGCCGTCTGGAGCCAGGGAGTGACCTGGAGGGTGACTCCAGCCTATTACTGCTTTGTGTGTGTGTGTGTGTGTGTAGTCCTAGGTTTTATCAGAGCAGTGAGTTCATAAATCTTCCCATGTTCCTTTTAGGAGCTTTGTGACAGGAAACTTTAGACACGGATACAACATTCTTATTGTCAATTATATTAGTCAAAAACATTTAAACTGATCAAGAACTTGGTTCCAGTGTTTTTTTTTTTATATATTTTTACATAGAGCCTCATAGAGTCTTAAATAATACAAACCACTTTATATATAACTGTAATTAACATTAGTCTAAAAATGTAAAGAGCATGAATCTTTATAATGTACCCGTGAACCAAACTGAACTTAGTGTGTTGTCTGCATTTCTAAGTTATTTAAAGAACAATCTGAAGTCATTTAAAGGGATGTAATTAGTGCTTTTTTTAGCATTCCCACCAATGCTGCATTGTGGGTTTAGGGGTCTTCCCTGTTCCATAAAGAAACAATACATACTTTTTTTTATCTTAAAATTACAGCTTCAAAATAATTGTGATGCTTCATTGACCTGTAATAGGGAGAAAACAGCCTCGGTTGTTGCTACTCTTGGTTCAGCACTGCAGAAACTGCACTATGCAACTTTTGGAAGAGGGTAGGAATTACAGTGGGTGGAGGCCCAAGAGCAAAATTTACAGTTGCTTTAAAGGGGACATATTAAAAAAAACAAAACTTACATTAATATTTCACACTGGAGCCCACCAACCAAGTCAGAAAACATGGGGTAAAAAGAGGCCATTTTGATTTTGTGCTTCATCTTCTGTTCAGTGGGTGCACATTAGGCACATTAGGATTGTCCCAATCACAAAATGACAAACAAATCAAAACAACGTACGTGCACCAAATAAAAACGGAGAAAACAAGAATGGAGAGAAAACAGCTAATAAAAAAAAAACCTTCTGCTCCTCACTGCTGTGCGCTCGGGGGCGGGGTGAACAGTGAGTGGCTCATTATCCTAGGAACAGGCGCTTAAAAGTCACTTTTGAACAAAGTGGAGGGCTATGTACCCTTTAATGTTTATTAATAAAACACTGGCCCCAAACAGAACCATATTCCAAGAGTGTATCGACATCTCACGGCATGTGCTGTTATTAATCTATACAGGAGTGCCGCACAATGCCATTCTGTGCTGAGGCCTGGAGGGCTGAGACTGAAATGCCTGAAAGGCAGTATTGATCTGTGATGGCCCGCACTAAGTGGGCTGTTGACCGTTTGCCAGAGCGGATCCAGAAAAAAAAAAAACCCACACTATTCTAATGTGCAGTGGGTCTCTCATGGAGCCCTCGGCCCTGCCCCGCCGCGTGAGCTTAGATGCTGGAGATAAGGCCCCTCTGGCCGCCTAAAAGCTTTTATTCAAAACTTCCTCTGCCCTGGCTTTTAGTGGAGCTGTGCTGTGAGGAGCGAGTTGTTTTCTTTAGGAGGCCGCTGGCTGTTCGCTTACTGAGTGCTATTCAGCCCGTCAGGTGCTCTGAGCTTCATAACACCCTGATCTTTCCTTCTCCGTCTCTCACAGGTACACACACCCAAACGAAGGCCCAGAAAGCGGCCTGTGTCCTCCGGCCAATTGCGCCAATTATTAGAGCGAGTGGCACGTCTTAAAATTGAGTTTCTTTTCCACACGGTGTAATATTTATATTAGGGCTTGTGAGCTGGGGCTTAGAGAGCCAATGCTAAATAAATAAACGGGGGAGCGGCGGGGGTGGCCTGCTTTTTTCTTTTTTGGGCGTGCAGGCCAGCAGTGCCTCTGTTTATGTATACATCTCCTTCACAGACCTGGACTCTTGACAGCCTATAATCGCCTGCTCCTGCAGGAACGCACTGCAGCTGGAGAGAATGAAAGAAAGAAATACAGAGAGAGCGAGAGATGTATGGCAAAGGAGGGGGAGCTGGAAAGCAGAGATGAGGAGGTGTAAAGAAGGGTTTAGGAGAACAGTATGAGAGAAGAACAAAGAGGTGGGAGAGGATCAACAGAAAAGGGATGGCAAGAAGTGTCTGATGATAAGCTAATGGTATTCTAATCTATCTTCATTGTCCTAGGTTCAATATTGTATTTATGCTCCTGGGCTCCCCCTACTGTTGCAGAGTGTAGTTCGCTTTTACAGCACTTTCCTGAAATCAAAGGACAGGAGGAGAGAATGGAGGTGGCTTTGTATTTACATATGACGCTTTTCCACTGCAACCTGGAACCTGGTAGAATATCAACTATAATGGCTCCCCACAGGAACCACGGGCTTTGGAATACACAACATGTTGTTGTTTGGAATTGAACACATCTTCACATATCAGTTCAGACAGATCTGAAGAGGTATTCACTTCCTTGTTGCACTGTCCAGCTCTCCCTGGATTCGTTTGTCAGCCAACTCTTCAAAATCCTTTACAAAAATAGTGCTCAGCGCTGATCTCCCTGTTCGAGTTCACACAATGCTTTTGAAGCTATTTACATTTTAGGGGAATACTACTACTAGCACCTAGTGCTGCTGTAGAGATTTGGCGCTGACTGTCTTTCATGTCCTTAATCTGGACTCTGCAAAGGGGTGCTGGAGGTTCCCACTCTTGTCCTAATCTCAGCTGTTGAAAGAGTGGCCACTGAACTGGCCTCAATCAATCCCGGGAGCTGCTCCGACACAAAAGCCAATCTGAGAGAGGGACAAGCACTTGAGCTGGATTCACTCTCTGCAGTGGGCCTCTGGCTCTGAAGGGGCTCTGAAGGACCAGTGCCGTCTAATCAGAGACCTGACGACCAAAAGGTCAATGAGTACCCCCCTTTTGAGAGCAGGGGAGCCTGACAACTGTGTAAACAGACCGAACACAGCAGCCTCTCCTGCTCAGTATCACTAAGTTTGTGTGTGTGTGTGTGTGTGTGTGTGCGTGTGAGTGTGTGTGTGGGGGGGTATTTGTACAGAATTTGTATGAGTTGGACTGGGCATTAGAAGTAACCTGACTGCTTCAAAACTGTGAGCCTGTTGAAAATCATAGATAAGAGATAAGAACACTAATCTAAGACAAATAATCTGTTAACATTGTAACAACATTTTAAGGCGGCAAGGTCACTTATTTTTTAAGTGTTGGTCAAAGCTGATTAACACACTCTGCCCTTTCACAAGGGGCACGCTAGTCCTTTAGCAACTAAAGGACAAAGGCCAGAACAGCGCAGGGAAACCCACCCTGAGCCAAGGAAAGAGACGAAAACGCATCAACACACTCACACATGCAAGAAATGCACACTGATGATTCACTTTTGTCAGTTTTACGGCCTCTTCCTACTGCTCCCACTTGTGTAGAATATACAGCCTCGTTCTCTTGAGCCTCTTATAAAACTGACTTGAATGTGACGGGTTTTAAAAAAGAATGAATCAATCATAGGATTCAGAAGCACTCACATGGTTCTCCAGCGATAACAAAAACATTCACTATAATTCAGGGCTGTTACACGTGTACGCAGGGATTTGTTTATTTATTTAGTTTTAAAATCCTGTCCAGACAAACACCGCACAATCTCAGTCCACCTGAAACTGTAAGAACACGTGTGTGTGCCTTTCAATGTGCAGCTGAGGCAGTTCACCCAACAAAAGCGATGTCCTCGACAAACTAAATTTCTCTCACCTGCATTTTGTGGAGAAAAATGCACACACTCTGACAAAAAAGGGAGACAATGGGGGACAGTCTTTGTTACAAGTCAACAACTAAAAAGTCTAGAAACAGAGAACAGAGGAGGTCTGTGGAAAGGCCCGTCGATGCTTCTGCGTCTAATATCCGTCGTAAGCAATGTGTAGGAACCGTGTATCTGCCAGCTCTACGCCGCAGCCTGATGCGCACCTCCCCAAGAAATATCACTACACGTTGCCATGACACAGACCGCAACAACCGTGATTGGTCAAGACTGGAACAATACAGACCTCTACAAAAAACAAAATCAAACAAACAACTGGGCACTTTTGTCTGGAGAAAAGTGCCAGTGTTTATTTCCTGGCAGTGTATGCATAATGGGGTGGCACGGTGGTGCAGCAGGTAGTGTCGCAGTCACACAGCTCCAGGCACCTGGAGGTTGTGGGTTTGATTCCCGCTCCGGGTGACTGTCTGTGAGGAGTTGGTGTGTTCTCCCTGTGTCTGCATGGGTTTCCTCCTGGTGCTCCGGTTTCCTCCCACAGTCCAAAAACACACATTGGTAGGTGGATTGGCGACTCAAAAGTGTTCGTAGGTGTGAGTGTGTGAGTGAATGTGTGTGTGTGTCTGTGTTGCCCTGTGAAGGACTGGCGCCCCCTCCAGGGTGTATTCCCACCTTGCGCCCAATGATTCCAGGTAGGCTCTGGACCCACCACGACCCTGAACTGGATAAGGGTTACAGATAATGAATGAATGCATAATACACTCTTTCTCAAACAGCACCTGACTGTCTACATAGTGCATTTCAAATAGTGAAAACTAGTACTACTCCCCAGAGAAGGCACTAAATTTTAGTATAGAAAGTTATTTTATGACGTACATTCTGCACTACGTAGGGTGGGAGAGATTATCTGAGATTCAGCACTATATTTATGGCAGTGTAACCGTAGTGTGGCACAGACCTGAGTTATGCTTCTGCGTCAAATGTGTGTGCAAGCTACAGTGAAGACTCCACATTTATTTGACACAAAGACATAAAGCAGCATTCAAAAATGAACTGTTAACTTTTACTGCATACCTTCTCTTTTCCTGCTATTAGAAGATGAAACGATTTGTGATTTCATGAAAACTGCTTTTGCTGTTATTGTCTGTGCTGGTTCAGCTTTTGAAAAGATAAAATAAGATTTAACCCTTCTGGAACAGATGCTAAGTTGGACATTAACGGCTTCACTCAAGTGTGAAATAATGCAATTCCGTCATAACAGCGTATCAAAATGAGATGAATAACTCTCATCTTAAAACGACTTCTGAGAGCTAACGGAATAATGTGTAGCTTCACAGCTGTCTTGACCACACTGCTTAGTTACTGGATTCCTTACAGCGTTTCTGACGCTAAAGACTACCTCAGAAATCAACACAGAAAGCCATGTGTCAGTCAGAAGGTAATAACAGGCCCTGAGACATAGAGAATGGAAAAAGGCCAGAATGTGTAATTGAAAAATCACTGCTCGCTGACAGTTAAGACATGCTATGTGTTTAACTGGTATTAAGCAGATGCCACTTATTCTAATGGGTATTTTGGTACGTGGCAGAGAAACAGCACCAGGGCCTGCTTTATTCATTGCCTTACCACCCACAAAGAGCTAATGCGTGTACCATGACTCCAGCATCCTACATTCAGCCTTGCGCTTATGGGCAGATTATGGAGTTGCTAAACCGCAGTCGTTATTTTTCTTTTCTGACGGACAGGGAAGGCCTTCTGAATTTGCCCAGCGTTAAACGTAAGCTTTCACAACGTGAGGGATTAGATGTGACAAACAGATGGACAGGCCCAGGAATGGATCCAGTGTTCATTTGTGCAGACATTATAATATCATCCCATTCTCCTTAGATTGATTTTGTAAATAACACCTCCCACTCACTTTTCTCAGAGGTAGAGAATTTATTCCAGAGTCAATATTATGAATCTCAAACAAAGGCTGGAACAGCCCTGGAGGTGTGTAGAGCTGCTGGCTTTGCGCTGTCTGAGAGGTCAAGCCTTTGATACTTTACTGCTTGGCTCCTAGATTAACCCTTAACTTGGCTGTGATCAGACTAACGACAGGCTGGAGGTTAATGGGACATTACAGCCAGAGGTACCTAGCCGCTAGTTCAAAACGACAGTGTTGCTGTCTGCAGGACAGACACTGATTATCAGACCAAGACGAGAAGGCCTAGTAACTCAAGTGCTGATGGTTTCCTACTTCTTCCCAGACGCTGCATGGTCGCAGACCAACTTATGGAGTTTTCCACGGCATGGTATCTGCTCTGCTTGGCTCTACTTGATTTTTGCCACCAGGTACATGGCTTGTTTTCCATGAGGAACCATGAGAAAGCAGGTACCAGGTAACAAACAGCCGAGGAGGTAGCGTGCAGTGGAAAAGTGCCATTAGAGTAAAGCTCTGTGGAAGCTGGTGAATCGAGGACAGAGGTCAGACTTATGCACTGAACTGCACATCCACTGTGCTCAAACATGGAGGAAACTTGAGACCTCAAAGGATGCCCCAAAAGACAAGTACTGTTTCTGAGGTCCAGCAGAGCTAGACCAAATATTAATGCACTGGTAAATGATGTTTTCATGGGCCCGTGTGACTGTGCAATAACAGACTTCTCAAACATTGATGGACTGAGGTCACTGTCTGAACAAATATTCCTAATCAACCAATTCAAACAGAATAAATCAATGTATAAGGCACGCAACCTTGGGTTTATTAAGTTACGGAATTAATAATATGTTATGTAAGGATCTATCTCATCCAATTCAACTCCCACTAAAACTGTGCCAAAATTGGAATGAAGTCAATACTAGGGAAGTGTGTGTGATACAAGGGGCTTCCTAAGCCACACCCAGGGTCTTTTGTGGTGATTTTAATGGCTTGAAATGGCTTGTTGTTGTTGGAGCCTCTAGGCTTGGCATAAATATATATATATTTTTCAGTCTTGGCTTGTTAGGATTGTGGAGGTAAGCTCTGTACAAAGTCCAACAAAGAGCTGAAGCCAGTGAAACGGCCAAATAAAATCTCCTCTATGTTGTTTTAGTATTCTACTATGCACTCATTAATACCCCTTGTGTCGCCTTCCAAACCTGAAGTCATGATTCCTCCAGTAACGGGAAGTTTCATAAGGCAATGAGCATTTCAACCCTCATTACTGTCTAGTAATAATGCTTAGAGATACTTCAGACTAAGCGGAGGGGCAAAAGGACTTGGGCAACTATGATAAGTAGGAGACAAGGTAAATGTAGTGTTGAACAAATTAGCCACATGTTTTTACGATCAGGATTTATTTTCGTTGGACTCTTGCTGGGGAACCGTCTCCTGAAATGTGAAAGAAGGGAAATCCATCCTTGCAAACCTGTGGTGGATGGTGGTTAACTGAAAAATGAAGCTCTTTTGCTATCCTAACAAACTCCTGACAGGTCTCAGGCGTTGTGGTGGCTAACATCTGAGAATGGGTTTTCTCGGTTAACTCCAAAATTCCACCGAGCCGTTTGCCAGTGCATGGAAAAGGGAGAATTCCCAATAATTTTTCAGAGATTATTAACGGTGTTCCATGGCAGTGAAAATACAGAAAACATCCAAGGTATGAGCTAGACTCTGAACGCCACTAAATTAGTTATGCCGAGTGAGAAATTGGACCTTGTCAATTTGTACGAAGGAAAAGATGAAGGAACCGTGGGCCCATATTCCCGCAAGACTATTCCGACTCCCACTGCATTGTCCTCACCCCAGTACGTCATATCTGTTTTCCTCCAGAGGTGCAAGGCAGAGAAGCAGGCGCAGATAGCATCTCGACACAATGCCAATGCTAACCAGAGATGCATTCCTTCTCTGGTCAATAAAGAGGCTGGACTGAAGAACCTGTGCCATGCCTGAATCCCAATGAAAGGCAGACAGAGTTCCAGAAATCCAAAGCAAAACTTGTGAGCACTTGCAAAAGCCTCATTGCAAAGAATGAATAGACTGAATGATGCTTCAGTAATATTTATCAGAAATGGTGACAGGCGAAAACGCACCTTTACAGTTTGATCCACAGAGATTTCACAGGCAGTTGAAAGCTAAAGATGATAAAATGGTTTGGCTTTGTTCAGCGGACAAAAAAAAACCCCAGGTCAAGCACAAGTGAGGATCTGCAGCGAGATGCCACAACGTGATAAAGTGAAAGTGCACGGTGGAAAAGAGGCTGGATTTAAAACTAAACTCACCGCCATGTCAGACTTTACCTAGGCAAGATTTCAAACGAGAGCCCACCTACAGAGACCTTGCCTTAACAGCATTTTCAAGAAACCAGTAGAAAGCCCAAAATTAATTAGTGTATTGGATTTCCAGGAAGAGCAAAATATCAAATGTCATTCCCATTTTTTACTTTACTAGAAACGACACAGTAAAAAGTTCACGGCTGTGCCAGCTCGGTTTAAGGTCAAGTAGTAATAAAGGATTTTTCTCCTGTAGACAAAAGGGGAAAGAGATAAATTATTATGGCTACAGGAAAACTTCCAGAGCACAGGGTCCACATACAACTGTTCATCTACAGGCCACAGTCGTAAATAACCTTTAAAAGTCACGGCTATAACTGCACGCTGTAAAAGCAAGCTTTCATTTTACATAAATTACTTCTCACTCAAAGCTCACTGCCACAAATGTGGAATCTTCTGAGGTAAATGATGCTTCTCAGCTTTCAGTCCGTTTCAGTAATATCTCCAAGTAGGGGATATCTTACTATTACTTCCATTACAAGCAGAAACACTGATTATGTTTTTGCAGAATTTACCGATATAATACATAACATAATTCAGATATAAAAGTACAGTAAAAAATGTTCTTTTGTGTCTATTTCCTTTTTTCAGTAATGGTTTCTTGGAGGCTACACATCCTTTCAGATCCATAGCCTGAAATATCCTAAAATTCATGAAAATGAGAGTTTTGACCTGGACGCCAGTACTATGGAAATGCATTTGAAAAGTTCAGCAAAAAAGTAAAAAAAAAAAGTAAAAAAGTAATTGTGCTTCTTAGGGTTAATATGTGTTCCCATCATGCAGATGTGTGTGTGTGTGTACAGCAGCCATAAATGTGAGAAGGCTTGCTTAAGTAAACCAAAGCCCTGTGAGCTTGTGGTGGCTGAGGATGCTTTTTAAGTCTTTGAAGGATTACATATCTCTGGCACACACACACACTGTCTCTCACACACACATATCTCTAGTACTGCCAACCCAAGCAGAGTGAAATATAGAGTTCAGGAGATGGAACTGTGGCTTTGGTGTTACGGAAAGCAATGGAGGGAGGAGCACAGCATCCAGCAAAAATAAAAATGGCTATAGATTGATATGTGTGAGACTTTTAGGTGTGTGTGTGTGTGTGTGTGTGTGTCATCTTGTGTGATCATTCCCGGGCCAGGACTATGTTTTAATTAGCTTTAATCTCAGCATTAGATCTGCCGAGTCAGGCTTATGGTGGCAACAGTGGTAACTGCACTAACGCTGATGGACAGAAATTCCATACGCACTCAGGAAGCTGCCTTTGGCTCCTCATATTCTCTCTCTCTCTCTCTCTCTCTCTCTCTCTCTCTCTCTATGGTGTGTGTGTGCACGCATATGCTTATTTGTTTCTCCATTACTGCAGGTAAGTGAAAATTAATAACTATTAAGTCTTAATGTGATTTAATTTTAAAAGGTTTTATTTAATTAAATTATTTCGTAAATAAACAGTAAACAGCTGTACATTTGTTGTGGAATCTCATACAGAGTGAGGTGCAAAAAATGTTATTAAATTTAAAAAGCAGTTTAAAGTGATCAGAGAAAATAAAGGAAAGTTTATACGGACAGTAAAAATTATTTCATTTTCAAGAAAATAAATAAATAAAATTAAATAAATAAATAAACAAAAAAGAAAACAGAACTGTGTATTGTACAAATACTGACACTGAATGTTGATTTTAAAAGAAAACCAGGGTTTTTTCCAGATAAATGTTTTCCAACTACGATTTTTCAAAGTTGTTTTTTTTTATGCAGTTCTCGATATCAGTTTTCAGTTTTGTTTAGATGTTAACTCGACTCCCTGCCTATGGCCCTGATTCAAAGCAGAGAGAATCATTTTAAACAATCGTCCATTCTCATGATTCACTGTGCCAGAGGTGAGCTGCGGAAAGCTGATGCAGGCCTGAAACAATGCAAATTACCGAGCACAATAACATTAGAGATTCTTACATTCGCAGGGAGCAACCGTCTTCTCCTTGTCTGAAAAAACAGGGCAGACTGTTCTCATTAGTAAGGGCACTGCGCTGGGTCCAGATTGCCTTGTTCTGCTGTTGTTTTTCTACAAAGCCATGTCAACATGCTCTCAGCTCTCACAGCATCTCATTATTAATCAGACCTTATGTAACATCGCCAACAATATGTTCATAATCTTTGTCTGTGCTCCCTTTATCTCATTAAAATCTTCCCCGAGAGTGGTTCTCCATGTTGGTCGTAGTAAAGTGAATGCAGCTCTGTTTGCCTCTGTTGTCTTTCTCAGAACGAAAGTCAGAGACTGCCTTTATTGTTGGATGCACTGCGGAGGAGCAAGGTTCAGAACGCAATATTGGAATAAATGAAGTATATAAAATTCATTAATGTTTTTTAAAATGTTTAGACATCCTCAACCCTACAATTAACTTAGCTTTGGCTGTTAGTAATGTACAGAAACCAAGTGTAAAAACACCACATGCCCATGATGTCGCAGTAACCTCCAATTAACAAAACAATATCTTAAATGTGCCTCAGCTCTTTTGCAAAATAAAGTGAGAGGTGTGTGTGTGTGTGTGTGTGTGTAGGTGGGGGGGGGGTATAAAACTGGGTGAAAAGGTCTTTGCCATGTAAACAGGCCATAAACAGCTTCAGGAGCAGGGAGGCATAAATCATTGGGGTTGTGTTATCACGCTGCCTTTCCCTCACAGCTATTCTGCCCCCGGTGGCTCGAGACTTAAAAGGGTCTGCATAATCACTCTTCTTCCCCCGAATCATAAGAAGGCCACTAATAACTAGATATGCAATTCTCCACCCTCTTTCATAGGGGCTCAACTGTTTGGAAGCACAGTGGAAGTTAGCCAGAGGCAAAAATATAAAACCCTATTCCAGGTGCGTACAGCTACAGCTCTGGGTGGCGCAGGGGTCAGAGTGCATAGCTGAACTGGGTTAGACTCCTTCCATTTATCAAAGGAAATGTCGAGGCATGCTAGTGCGGCGTACTTTCACTTTTACCATAAGTAGGAGGTGGGTTGGGTTAGAGTTAGCTGGAATGTCAAAATGGATCCCAACTGCCTTCCCTAGTGAAGGACGTAGGTCATGAACCTCTAGGTGTACCTTCAACACCCAAATACTGCAACCAAACTTTGGTCGGTTAGTTGGTTTCCTCCCCTCCCTCAAATGTGAAGTAGTGCAGTTTCTACAGTGCAGTGCCTGGAGGAGTAACAACAGAGGCTCTATTCTCCTTATTACATGTCAGTGAAGCATTACAATGATTTTGAAGGTAGCAATGATATTAAGTGTTGCTTTAACAGTGTAGTAGCCATTATTTCACCACCTACACTTTGCACTAGATATGGAGGAAGGCGACGCTTGAGATTCAGTTTTGATAATCACAGCCAAACTCGGTGTCTGGTGAGTTGATACATTTTTGCCACATCGCCCCAGTAGATTAGTGATGGGACTGATCAGGGGGTAATGAGAGTGCTGCGACTCTGTGACCTCTTTGACACCTTCAGGGCACCCCCTCAGCACCATGTTGCCACCTTGGCGCTGTCAGCGGTGCGAGTGTTTCCAGGCAATGGCTGTCCGTACGCCACCCTCGTAAACGGTTTCACAGTCATTCACACGACGATAAATCACAGTGACACAAAACACCTTCCCTCGCGGAGTGTGGTGCGCTCCAGCCACTTTTCAGCGCCACTCTGGACCCCTTTAGAGTCTGATGGGTTTTAAGGCAACACATAATGGGAAGGCAGTTTGGTGTGTGTATGTGTAAAACACTTGTTTTAACATCTGCACCTGATTTATGTGACAAGCTTGTTCTACGCAGTTTTAAAGCATCTTTCATTTGGCCTTTTCTTTTTTAAACTGTGGCGTCTAAATAAATGATTAACAACTAATTGACTGCTTCTCAGGAAGTGCCCATCAAAAATATCTTTTAACATTTTTAATAGTAACTTTCCATTTTCAAATTTCATGATTCAAGTTTTGTTGATGTCTATTAACATCAAACAGGTGACACTCACCCATTCACTCACAGCTGTGGACAGTTTTACACACTCACCCAGTCACTCACAGCTGTGGGCAGTTTCACACACTCACCCATTCACTCACAACTGTGGACAGTTTTAAACACTCACCCAGTCACTCAAATACTCACACCTGCAGACGATTTCACAAAATGACACTCACTGACACACTCACGCCTGTGGACATTTTGCTTTGTGGACTTACTACCTTTTGTTTTTCGATTGTGGGGAGAACCCTGTGCTCACGGAAACCCATTCTGGCGCAGAGAGAACACAACGCAATCCTCACAGACCGTGACCTGAGGTGGGGATTGAATCAACAACCTCAGGATGCTGATCCTATGAAGAGCAGATTTTGCATAAAAATATAATTCAACAGTTTTCCAAATTACTGAAACACACCCGTCCAAAGCTTTGAGGATGGGATACAGGCATTACAACAAGGAGAACACACCTGTATGTTTCTGACATTGTTCCCCAATGTATAATCACAAAAATGATATATTTGATGTTACTGAAAATAAAAAAAATAAAAAAGCTCAATTATATTAGACATATACTAAAGAACTTTTAACAAATCACAGGACTGAATTCACGCAGTCATCGAAGTGTTCAAGCATCAAAAAAGATCACCATCAAATACCAAAATGGCTGCTGTGACCCACCAACTGACAAGTCAAACTCTTTTCCCCTACACAACACATTTCGGCCCCCAGCCCTGCCAAAGCTAACCAAACTTCGAGCTTAGTGCCTCTTTCGAGCCGAGATACCAAAGGGAATTTAATTGTGTGTGAAGAGAATAAAACTTCCAAACGTAAACACTGAGGCTTACAACTGTAGTCGCAATTACACGGCCGCAAATATTTGAATCTGTGGTTTTCGACTAAGGAGTTTGTGATGGGCCGAGCAGCTGCGGCGCTAAACTCACAGTCGAGTGTGCCCAGAACGACTCCGAAGAGCAGCATTCAGTAATATGTAAACAGATCATTTCATGTTAGTGAAGAGAGAGAGAAAAAAAAGCCTAAACAAAACAGAGGCACAGCAGGGCTCAAATGAATCCAAGTATCTGCGCAGGTACCTGTATTGAGTTACTGTGATCTGTGCCACGGCTTTAAACGCTTCCACATGTTCCTCACGGGATACAGTTCTTTCGCCATCAAAGTGCATGTAAATTAAAATAGCTAACAGTTTTAGTGGGTAAAAAGTTATGAATGAAATTATTGTCAGTGCAGAAACTTGTCGATGTTACCATTTTTCGGCTTGTGTTTGCAATCACACAACAGAACACATTCAAAGGAGATGTGTTGTTAATATGTTATAAAGTATGAGATGAAACAAAACAGCTGTGCAAGTTAAGGAACTTTAAAGAACAAAGGGCAAGAGTAATGCACTGTTGCTACAATTACACACCTGGCTTTTACAATGAAAAAAAAAAAAAGTATTGAATGGGTTAGTTCCCCAGCGATGTAAGGTCATGTACAGCAAGTAATATGTTTCTAATAAAGATTATTTAGGGTTTGCTATGCTTTTCCACCTAACTTCATACTGAACTGGCTGTAGACTTTACCCCAGGGCTGTGGGTTGTGTAGGTTTGAGCATGTGACTACACCCTTCGCATACTGAGGCTGTGATAGCACTGAATCAATAAGGCATTCTATTAATGGGGCTTTCCCACTGCCTGGTTCCTATTCTATTAAAAAAAAAAATCACCAAGCTACTTCATAGACCACATATGTGTTTATCAGACTTACAACAGCAGCTCGTAAAATTACACCGTTGTCTTTTAAAGAGGTTAAAATGCTCCTTGGATCGGTGACCGCCGAAAGAATCCAGCGAGAGCTGGACAGTGCAACAAAGGAAGAAAAAAACAGAGCTGTGTTCAGTCCCAAACAAAAACAATACGCGAATACACAATGAGTTAACAATGCTTAACGTAACGTAAGCCATTGCTGCGGTTTCCAAAGCCTGTTACTCTTAGAGAGTGTGTTTGCGATGTCATTGGCTACATTTGGGAGGGAGCTATTTATACAACACCAAACACTACCTAATCATATTTATTTTCATGGATAATTCATAAAGGAATGATAAATTCAGAAATGTGCTTCTCTGTGTGCTACTTACTCTTCAACACCACAAACACATAAGGCTGTTGTCCATTAAAAGTACAGACAGTGTTTGAAGAGACATCTTCAAAGGTTAACGTTTAGGTGCATTTCGTTCTCTTCTCCTGAGGGAAGTTTGTTTTCAAAATAGAACTGTTTTAAATAGAGTAACATGCCCAAATACTGGAGTTAAAATGGGTTTTATGAAATCAACTTAAAAATGAATAAAATGTGGTACAATGATGTTCCCAAATGGGGAATACCATTCCCATGGTATTAGGACATACCACTGAGGGTCCCACCACTGTGACAGTTTTTCAGAGAGTATACAGCCCTACATTAATTAAAAAACGATAAAAACTACCATAAGTGAATAAAATAATAATAATTAACAAAAAATCTGAATTGCATAATCGTGTAGGCTTTGACCGCAAGCCGGATAACTGCGGTTCTACTCTGTGCACATTCGGGTGACATTCCAGATCCGTTCTCCCAGACGGAGAGATCTGTGAGAGTGGGTGACACTGAGACTCAGCTCAGAATAGAGGCTGAATCTGACCACAGTGGGGTTTTCGGGGCTGCTGACAATCTTCAGAATGCATCATCAGTCAAATTCCAACTCAGAATAGCTCTGAATACCAAACAAATTCCATATTTCATAGAACCACATATTCCGATTATTTAAAATGGGGTAAACAGTCAGAGGCTCATCCTTGCTCTCTGTGTCAAATATGTGTCGATCAAGGATGAGAGGCGAACTGCAAGTATGTGGAATGAGATTTCATCCACAGTTCACTCCAGTGGTGAGTGTGGTATCTGTAGACTGGGCTCAGTTTTCATAGAGACAGAACAGAAAGCCTGACACTATCTGTGTGGTGCTCTGTGTCATGGCTTGGGCCCGATTGCTGTATGCTGCTAAATCTAGAAATAAGCACAAAAATAAATATCATTTAAGAACCATATCAAAAGACGTTGTCATGGTCAATAGAAAATAAAAAAACGTTCACAAAGCCTTAAATATATAAATATTTCTGCACCAAAGATGAAGCTTTACAGCTTTCGTTGCAGTTTTATTGGTAGCTGTCATGTAGCTCTGTTATATATTTATCTTTTACCACTAAAGCTTGCTCAGGGCTACGTCTGGATGTATTTTCACTTTGTAATCTGAAGTATGGTATTAATTTGGCTTAGTTTAAGAAGAAAGGGATTCGCCTTTACATTATGAACCACATTTAAAAAATACATTAAATAAAGTAACGTTAAAATGGCCCCATGTTATTATTCAAGCTTCTGCTGCTTGGGGGTTAGCGCTGAGTAAAGAAGTCACAGTCTAAAACAACATACGAGAAATCTATATTTGTATTTAAAGAAACTATTTGACAGGGACGATACGCATTCGTTTTTTCAGCAGCAAAACACGATAGGAAAATAATATTAAAATAAACCCAAACACAAATCCATATTGTAATGATTTTATGTACCCTGATGAGTTTGCTGAACCATTTCTGGAATCCCTCTTAGTGGTGGCCCAATTTTGTTATTTGTTATTATCCAGTGACATGTTTTTCTAATCAATATTTCATTAAATTGTGCTGAAGATGGAACTGGACACGAACCCATGTGACGACTGGAGGCAATATGAAGAAAGCAGGAACCAAAATTTGTTCCTCAAAAGTACTTTTGTGAAAGCAAGATGTGTTTTGTGGTTTCAGTTTTTAACCTAACGTTATATTAAGGAGTATTTACTGAAAGAGGTTTTTGAACAATATGCTAATGCACGTGCAATAAGTATCTTTTGTGACTCCTGTTTCAGTATATTAGGTCCTGTGATAGCTTTTCATTGATATATTGCTTATAAATGAGCTGAGAGTAGGTATTATAGTCGGTAATCTGAAACCTCTATGGTTGATGTTTCCAATAAAATGGCCACCAAATGTATATGGCCTAGCCCCAGCAGAAAGAATGAAAAATAGAGGGACATATCCGGATGCCAGGCTCCAGGGCAAGTGGGGGGAGATCACTTTCCCTCACCTCTCGCTACCCAAAGCCTTGTAAAGAATTCCCCACTGGAGAAAGCCATGAAATGTAGTCCTTGTTAGGCCTGCGGAGCGCCGGGCTGGGACTGCCCTATTAGCCTCGTCTCTGCTTTCACTCACACACTTCCTGTAGCCATCGAGCTCAGCAGACTGTGAAGCTCTGCGGCTACTGCCACATCTCATGCACACACACATAGGCACAGATGCCCACTTGTGCTGGAGTACCCTGGATTTACCCACATGCCACCATATAAAGACATACACAGTCGTGGTCACTAAGAGGCTTCCATTTTTGAAATCTATATGGTATGTCCTTGAATAGGGACAGTTACAAGTCTAAATGTAACACCAGTCATATTACAGAGGTTACGGAATAAAATGATTAAATGTGGAATAAGCCTGAAAACAGAAGTGTTTATCTAATTATTTAGCTTTATGTAACTGCTAAAAGGATATAAATGTATATCTGTATATGTAACTGAGTTCATTTCTTTAAAGCCATTAACACATTTTTATTAGTTGTCACTATGAACTATACACAGAGGTGAACTGAGGTTCTCTGCTGTAGCTACCAGACATCGCCGCCATGAGGGAGCCAGCTTTCCTCAGTATAAAACACTGTATATAATCAACACAACACACGCCACTCTGTAAAAGTGTGTAATAATGTACTAAATAATACACTCAAATCATTTATTCATTTATGCTATATTTTTAAAGACTAAAATAAGTGAAAAAATTTTGTGCTGTATATCTTTCCTCAGATATTAGCCTGACACAGTGGACTGTTTATCTAGATTAACTGGCAGCTGACAGCATCCAAATGATGCTCTTTTCTGGTAATTAATTTATTTTTTTAAGAATCACTGGATGATTTAAGGTATATTCATGCTACACTTTTAGAAAGCAACAGAGGCAGTAACTTGACGTATCCTTGTAGTATAACTGTATGTAGGAGTAAATGGCTATAGATTGTGTCATTCAGTGTTTCAGCGCTATACTGTCAAAAATAAAAATGATTTCCTCTATAGACGTGTTCTGTAAATTGTTGAAGTTCTGAAAGTCTATTTTGATGACATTCATTGTGTATGTTCTTCTGTCTGTAACTAAATTCACTTACTTTTAACAAGAAAATCTGGACTTTAGGGCAACAGAGTGGTTGGTTACTTTTAAAAAATGCTGAAAGTTGTAAAAACACACTTACATTTAAAATGCACTAAAAAAATTCCATTTCCATCTCTCCTTGCTTATTCCACCCTCCTCCATTCCTCTCCTCCTCTCTTGTCCCTAGCTCAGATAAGTGTACTACACTTTCCTCAGAGTATGCACTGCCGTAACAGACTAAATTGAGCACTTGTTACCCATTACCTAAACACACATGCTTATCAGAGTCTTACTAAATCACATTATCACATGAATCTGACTGAGAGGATAACTGACCTCATTGGTCACCTCTGATTGCGTGAAAAGTCATCTGTGGGTCAGATAATCTTCTCTTCACACACAATCCTTCTTTCAGGATCTTTCCTTCATATCACTTCATCTTTCACATGCGAGTAGTCATTCAGCCTTTATTATTTCTCTGTTTTTGTTTAATACGGTGAAACGAGGCTCAGTGATTGGTTGGTAATAAAATTCCACATACATTTATCTACATTATTTTGCTGTCATTTTACAGCCAAATATTCCAAATTTGTTCAAATGTCAGCAAACAAGAATAAAGGGCAGAAATATAAAGCATGATTTACATTTGATTTGCATTTGAGTGTTTTGGCCAAAAATAAAAGTACATTCTTGTTGGAGATCAGTGTGCTATGTGCTGAAAGACTTGAGGTTTTCTTTTTTCTTTGTCACTGTCCAAAAACAAAAACATGCACTCCAAAATAGTAATATTAGAGGAGAAATGGAAAAATCCTTCTTAACTTTCAATGGAAGTCAATGTAATAACATTTAATACCAAGTAAATTTGGAGCATTTCTATTGGTCCATTCATCATGAAATGTTCACACAATGTGTAGGACAGCTACTGTCTTCGAATGATGTAGTAAACTAAAAATCCACAATAATGACGATACATGTTTGGAACTGGAAAGCGATGACTTACTTCCATTTTATTATGATCAATATTACATCAAATAACCTGCATATTCACTCCACTAGTTTCATAATACGCCACTCTGAATGATTTTGCAAACTTCAGTATGTGTAAAGTGTCCCCATTTGTATTATAGCTAACATTTGCCGTGTAATTTAAAAACAGAGTCACCAAACTTGATGTCCTCCACAGTCCTACACTCAACCCCTTGACTATTTAAAATGGCTATACGTCAATGTACACAGGACAATATCTAGGGTGACCAGCCAGAGATCCAATCATGTTTGTGAATGCCATTTTCTTTATCTCTCACCACTGGGTGTCAACAGCCTGAGTAATGTGACAAAGAGCCCTAATCACTTCACTGAAGAGGTGTTAACAATATCTGGCCCTGACAAGATTCATTCAGACGAGCCAAATGTTTGCCAGCGCTTGCTTATGTACACAGCTTTGGACACCGAGTGACACTCTAGCCTCTCGGTCAGATTCCTCCCATGGCCTTCTAATCAGAGGGATCTAACCTCGGTGATGGGTGTTTAGTTACGATGGAATGGCTAACATCGTCACCCAGACATTCCACATTGTCTTTCACCTGGCATATGTAAACACGCCGGTTGTAGAGGAGGAGGGGTGGGTGGTTCTTTATCTTATCAGTATTTTGTTTCTGGAGAAGTAAACAGATGCTGGGCAGATGCTCCTGCTGGCATGGTGACCGCAGTTTGAGACTGGGAAAAGCCCAGAGACACAGCCATGTTGATTTTCATGCTTTATGCGTAGAACTTCAAACCAGGGACTGGAGAAGTGGACAAGTACGGCTCTAAGGTCTTAGGTCAAATCCCTGGCGCCCTGAGTCTGGATCATGAATGTTCACCAGTCTTGGCCTGACCGAGCCTCCTCTTCACTGAAAGAACTAGCCACCACTGATTAGGAGACTGTCTTTAACCTCTTATACCTTTAGAGCATGTGGACCTTATGTAACTATACTTTACTCAGGTAATCATGGTTTTAGCTTTCCTGTTACCTTCAAAGGTTTCTTTCCTCTGGGCCAATTGGACCCCAACATATAAAACCTCCAGAAAATGATTGGAATTAAAAATTGTTACTTACGTTATTTCATTAGAGACCAAAAGCAGAGGGATTCCTCATATTATTGGGGTCATTATATCAAACTGACCCCAAACTACACTGAAGTGTACAACATTTTAATAAAAAATTTAAATGTTAATTTGTATCCTATTTTGCCATTTAATGTCAGTACCTTTGAATGAGGTCAAACTGACCCCCGCGATAACAGAAAGGACTAAAGCTAAGCATTAAAATCCGCTCAAATGCTTCAGCAGAAAAGGACAAACTAGTCATCATCATGCAAACCGCCAACTCGCTGCAATTTCAACATAAGTCTATTTCGCTAAAATAAGCGAATATGGGGGAAATTTGTTTGGAATGTCCACAAAGTGCTTCTCAATGTCCTCTAAATATATTGCAGTGGAGAGCAGCTGCTGCACTGGGCAGCAAGTGTTTTCACTTCAGCCAATTTATTACAGCAACATTATGCAGTGTGCCATCTCAGACTCAACTGACTTCATCTTTCTCTCAGGGCATTTGCAGACGGCGCTCTTCTAAACCTTGATTTTTCTGCATGAGTGTGTGTGTGTTGGTGCATGCTCTACACAGCATCAATAACAGTAACAGTGAAGTCATGCCTTTGGGGAAGTGAGGAACCTTCTAACATGCTTTAAAAGCCTTTTACCCACAGCTAACTATACACAGCTACAGCTGTGGTGCAGTGCCCAGGCTTTAGTAGTGGGAAACCATGGTGGATGTAGCACTATTTGGGCTGAATTAGTCTTACTGGGGGAACTCGTGTGATGTAGTTTGTCAATATAGGTTAATATATGATATAAAACAGGAAAATAGGATATACGTCTGGATTTATTTAGCAAAAACGTTTGCTCTTTCTATAAACGTTCTTTATTCCTCATTAGCAACGCAACCGGAAGCAGCCTGGTCATGAAGCACACCAAGAGGCACATATAAATAATAAATATTTATTATATAAATAACCGTATGATACCATATGTATGAACTTGAGAATGTAAACAAGACTGTGTAATATGTTTGAATGCTTGTGTGTATGAATTACAATATATGAATGAAATATTTTACAGACTGTCCTCTCTGTGTCTGGGGCGTACATTGTCGTACATTCGTTTACCGTAATGACATGAGGGTATGCGCCTGTGTGCTGTGTTGGTGTGTCAGACTGCTTATTCTGCCAACAACGCATTCTAGTTTTCACATTTTTTCAAGCCTTCATATGGGTAAAGGGAAGTAAGTTTACAGCTCAGAACTTCAGAATTTTTGTTTTTGTTTTTAATTTATCTTATTACTTTTGTATGGTATACTGAGCGGCACGGTGGCTCAGCAGGTGGTGTTGCAGTCACACAGCTCCAGGGTCTGCGTGGGTTTCCTCCGGGTGACTGTCTGTGAGGAGTTTGGTGTGTTCTCCCTGTGTCTGCGTGGGTTTCCTCTGGGTGAGTGTCTGTGAGGAGTGTGGTGTGTTCTCCCTGTGTCTGCGTGGGTTTCCTCCGGGTGACTGTCTGTGAGGAGTGTGGTGTGTTCTCCCTGTGTTTGTGTGGGTTTCCTCTGGGTGACTGCCTGTGAGGAGTTTGGTGTGTTCTCCCTGTGTCTGCGTGAGTTTCCTCTGGGTGAGTGTCTGTGAGGAGTGTAGTGTGTTCTCCCTGTGTCTGCGTGGGTTTCCTCTGGGTGACTGTCTGTGAGGAGTGTGGTGTGTTCTCCCTGTGTCTGTGTGTGTTTCCTCTGGGTGACTGTCTGTGAGGAGTGTGGTGTGTTCTCCCTGTGTCTGTGTGGGTTTCCTCTGGGTGACTGTCTGTGAGGAGTGTGGTGTGTTCTCCCTGTGTCTGTGTGTGTTTCCTCTGGGTGACTGTCTGTGAGGAGTGTGGTGTGTTCTCCCTGTGTCTGTGTGTGTTTCCTCCGGGTGACTGTCTGTGAGGAGTGTGGTGTGTTCTCCCTGTGTCTGCGTGGGTTTCCTCCGGGTGACTGTCTGTGAGGAGTGTGGTGTGTTCTCCCTGTGTCTGCGTGGGTTTCCTGTGGGTGACTGTCTGTGAGGAGTGTGGTGTGTTCTCCCTGTGTCTGCGTGGGTTTCCTCCGGGTGACTATCTGTGAGGAGTGTGGTGTCTTCTCCCTGTGTCTGCATGGGTTTCCTGTGGGTGATTGTCTGTGAGGAGTGTGGTGTGTTATCACTGTGTCCGAGTGGGTTTCCTCCAGGTGCTCCGGTTTCATCCCACGGTCCAAAAACACACACTGGTCGGTGGATTGGTGACTCAAAAGTGTTCGTAGGTGTGAGTGTATGTTGCCCTGTGAAGGACTTCAGCCCCCTGCCTTGTGCCCAGTGATTCCGATTAGGCTCCAGACCCACCGCGACCCTGAACTGGTTAAGTGTTTACAGACAATGGATGGATGTTTTATACTAATGAAAATTTGGTGTATTGTTTAACTTTTTAGAAAAAAACATTTTTAAAAAACAGATACAAAATTTAAACTGCAAATATAGAGATTTTTATTTTTATTTTTTGCCGTATCACCCAGCCCTATTATGTAGCCACGTAAACAACAATATAAACAACATCACAACTGCACTCATAGCAGTTTTTGGTTATTAATCCTGTAGTCTAGAGGAGAACAGAAGATCATTCCCTTCTTTGTTACTACCACCAGTCTTGTATAAAGTCAGTTCTTGTAAGTAATCGCTGAAATAGTGCTTTGCCAGTAAAACTAATCCAGCTCAAATAGAGCCCTTTATCAGGCACCGACTTCCTCCATCTACCCTGGCCACATGGACTCTAAGGAGTTCAGAGGGTCCCTGGATTTTACAATGCACCAAGCTTCCAGTCTGGCGCTAAATGAAGCAGACAATGCAGCAATAAACAGATCACAGGAGTCTCTAAGTGGTCCGCCTGCTGCTCGGATCACTGCTAGACCTGGTCAGAGAGCCACTGCTCTGATTATTAGTCGCTCTCTCTGGAAATGGCGGTTCGGCGTCGACACACTAAGCCCTCTCCTGGACGCACGAGTGCCGCCCTTGCAATGAAAAGAATTTGAGTCATTTTTCCTAAGTAGCTATAATCAGATTTAGAGCTCATTTCATGTAATGCTGGCTCCAGCAGTGATGTACAGGTGACCTCACACTGAACTGACGATGATGTCAAGTTGGAAAATGTACTGGATGAAAGCTTAGGCTGTACTGAATTAGCTTGTTTCAAATATTAACAGAAATTCCAAATAATGTACACAACCAAATCAGAATATCATGACCACCTCCTTGTTTCTACACTCACCGTCCATTCTCTCAGCTCTACTGACCAGACAGGAGCACTCTGTGGTTATACATTCAAAAACTGTAGTCTGCCTGTTTCTCTGCATACTTTATTACCCCATTTCACCCGTTTTTTCAAAGGTCAGGACCCCCACAGAGCAGGTATGGTGGTAGGTTGGTGTGTGTTGTGCTGGCACGAGTGGATCAGTCACAGTAGGGCTGCTGGAGTTTTTATTAAAAATGGAGCGTATAGTCTGGACATCAACAGAGGCTCTGTTAGTCACTGAAGCATCAGAGTTGTTTTGAAGCTGCAATCTATAGCCGTGCTTTAAACAATAGAAAGGGGATTTTAGTTTGGAGGAGGACTGACATCTAAAAACACTTTCTATTCACTTTTTAATTCCCTCTTTTTCTCAGATCAAAAACCCACCTCCTAAAATGTCTTAATCCTACAAAAGTTATACTCCCCCCACCCAGTTTTTACTGTACACGTCTACAAAAGGGAGCAAATGCAGACGAATCCATCCCCGTCACCATATAATCTCACTTAATCTGTGTGATGTGACCACAGGTCTTTTCTTTCTTTTTCTTTTTTACTTCAGCAGCAGTGTTTGCATCTGGGCTGAGAGCTACTTTCTGAAGAACACACTCCAACACTCAGAATCCGCAGGTGGATGGATGTTCCTGTTCCTTTTGATGTATGAAATCACAGGTGCAGCTGTAGTGCATTTCAAAACTCCCAGCGCCACAACAGCTCGGGGCAGAGCCAGTGCCGTGGTGAATTCACTTCCCCTCGATAAGTTCCAACAGAATTTAAAATAGTGTCTAAACCATAGCACAAACTGTAAGGCGTCGCTTATGGCTTCAGTCTAATGTTAATAATAAGAAGCAACAGGCTAGATGCATACTCAAGTAGCTCAAAGCTAAATCTGAGACTAAAGAGACCACTGGAGAAGCACTCACCTGCTCCGAAAGCGAAGAAGAAGCTCTTATCTGGGTGCTCCTCCAGCAGAGCTTTGACCCTCTTGCCCATCCTCTCGTTGCGCTTGTAGATGAGCTCCTGACGGAAGTAACTGTCGATCTCCTGAGCCGTGATCTGCTCGCTGGGGGGAAGCGTGACGTTGTTGAAGTTGGGGACCTGAAAGGATCAAGAAAATGATGATGAAGGAAGCTGCTGCATCAAGCTGAACTCTGTGGTCATATTTTTCGTCTACATTTCATCACAGAACAATGGGGTCAAGTGGGTGGTTTGAGGCGCTTTGCTGCAACATCCTCTACTCTTCCAGGTCTTAGACAAGATGTTGTACATTTCTGTGAGGATCTGATGGCACTGGAACATGAGTGAAGTCAGGTACTGATGGTGGATAATAATCAGACATGAAACAGTTAGCGGTTTTATGGCAAACCGGAGGAAAATGTCTGACGGTTTATTGCCATTCCAAATGTACTTATTATTAAAAACAACAGCATCAACTGCCACAGTGACTGGGCAAACTATGGGCTTATGTAGCTGATGCGCATACTCCTGGAAGTCATTTCATTTCATTTTTAACCACAAACAAGTCTTCTCCTTACAAAAAAGAAAAATAAATAAATAAAATAAAGCTGCAGCTTACGTTCTGGCACTTCATTATCAGAGTTAGGGCAATATAACTTGTTACAGTGCTTTATTTGTGAAGTTCTCAGTCTTGTTCCACCTTAAACATTGCTCGGTAAGATTCTGCTGCTCTTGTAAGCTCTATTACTATTCATCCATCCATTGTCTGTAACCCTTATCCAGTTCAGGGTCATGGAGGGTCCAGAGCCTACCCAGAATCACTGTGCACAAGGCAGGAACATACCCTGGAGGGGGCGCCAGTCCTTCACAGGGCAACACACACTCAAACATTCACTCACACACTCAGACCTACGGAGTCTTTTGAGTCGCCAATCCACCTACCAACGTGTGTTTTTGGAGTGTGGGAGGAAACTGGAGCACCCGGAGGAAACCCACACAGACACAGAGAGAACACACCACACTCCTCACAGACAGTCACCCGGAGGAAACCCACGCAGACACAGGGAGAACACACCACACTCCTCACAGTCACCCGGAGGAAACCCACACAGACACAGGGAGAACACACCACACTCCTCACAGACAGTCACCCGGAGGAAACCCACGCAGACACAGGGAGAACACACCACACTCCTCACAGTCACCCGGAGGAAACCCACGCAGACACAGGAAGAACACACCAAACTCCTCACAGACAGTCATCCGGAGGAAACCCACACAGACACAGGGAGGCCACACCACACTCCTCACAGACAGTCACCCGGAGGAAACCCACACAGACACAGGGACACCACACCACACTCCTCACAGACAGTCACCCGGAGGACACCCATGCAGACACTGAGAGAACACACCACACTCCTCACAGACAGTCACCAGGAGTGAGACTCGAACCCACAACCTCCAGGACCCTGCAGCTGTGTGACTGTGACACTACCTGCTGCACCAACATTATTCCCATTCATTTAAGTTTAATTTAGTTTGACCTTTATTTAAAGGAATGCACTGTGCAGCTATTTTTTTGTAATTTTAGTTGCTGTGTCTGTACTTTTTGAACATGGCAGCACATTTTAACAATACCACAACAATACTGAGAACCGTGATAATTCTTAACGTTTTCTAATCATTACTTGTGTATAGTGCTGATGTGCTGGGGTTTGTTTACCTGGGAAGTGTCATGGTTGAATATAAAGGAGTTCAGGTCTCCACAGTTGTAGTGCTTGATGAGGTCCTCGGTGGTGTAGGGAACCTGCAGACTTCCCGCTCGAAGACTTTCCTGCTGAAGCAGGGTCTGATTCAGGGCGAAAATCACCTACAACCGACAGTAAAAGTGAACAGATTAATACATTTTGCTCCGCTGTGTTTTCTCCTTCCCGTGTTTATGGAATTTCATTGATGTCGTAAAGTTGGAAGTTTTTGTTGTTTTACATGAGATATATCTTGATTGGAGCCTCAAATAAGCAGTAGCAGTAAACAGTAAATAGTAGAAATAATAATAATAGAATAATTCCCTGCCCTCAGCACATTATGGAGCTGCAGCCCGTGTGGGTGACGTAGGAAAGTCCTTTAGCCACTTGCTAAATTGCAATGTGAAACTTATCAGATCAAATCTGCATATCGTAGATTGATTATGCTCCAGACTTTGTGTGAAAACGCCCTGAGATCTCATGGAACGGAAATGTAGTAAACACGGGTTTGTTGGGACCTGCAGTGGGAAAATAAAGCTGTGACAGGTGTTTCAGGTCCAATGTTGGCCTTAGCCCAAAACAACAAGCTCCAATTATAATATAATGGACCACAACGGGTGATAATTAACTTTGCGATGGCCACAGACGGACAAAAGTGACGCTTATTTTTTTGCAGCTGGAATCTTTCCTTACTCTTTCTATAGCCACAAAAACACGCAGGTAACATTAGCCTTTCATTTTCCATTTGCTCCATGACACGGAATGAGTTTTAATTAATGCACGCAAAGAGATCTTTCATCTGAAATCAATGACACAAAGCATTGCTCTGTGAAAACAATAACATCAATTAGCATTAGTTCTTTCTTCTGGCGCTTTGATATTCCTGTGATAAGGAATGACCTGAAAACTCTGCCGCCTAAACAGTATTCTTTCTCTCGCCCTTCTTTTCTTACTTCCAAGCTTAGCTTGGGAACAAAAGCGCCAAACTCGCTCTCCCTCGCTCTCCCACTCTCTTCAAAGTGCTAACATCAGGGAGTCTTCTCAGAGATCAAAGGCAATGTGCTGCGTTTCTTTCAATTAGTTCTACTTCTACTCTTTTTGTTGGTCCTGTTTCGGGAGCTCGCTCTTGTCTCACCATGAAATTCTCCTGTGTTTACCCACTGGCTCAGCCTGCGCTCGCAGACCCTGATTGTACACACACACACACACACACACACACACAAATATATATATATATATATATATATGTATATATATAACCCCCCACACCAGCCTGAGCCACTCTTCAGATCCTCACTAACATCAGCTCTCCCCTCGTCCAAATAACAACTTTATTTGTTTCTTGACGGGGAAAACTCAATCCACCGCCCGCCCTCGTGAACTGTTCTCTGTGGGGCATTCAGTTGTATGCAGGGGCTATGCGTGCACAAACACACTGTCTTGTATATGTGAAATCTGGGGACATTGCATAGACTTCCATTCATGTTACCATTGCCTTTTCCATAAGTACTATTAGAATTACCCTAACCCCAAACCTTAGCCTTAAGATTAAGGAATGTCTTCACCTTAAAATGCAATTACTTACTTTGTGGGGACCCCAGCTAGAGGTCCCCACAACGAACAGATGTGAGTGTGTGAACTGGTTTTGGTCCCCACAAAGCTCTTTCTCTCTCACTCACCTTGTAGCTGTGTAATGTGGGTCACTGCATAGACTTATAGACTTCAGTTCATTTTCTAGAGACTTACTGTTAACTTTTTTAACATTAAGCCTAATCCTAATCTCAAAACTAAACCTGACTTAAGGTGTCTTCACCTTAAAATGTAATGGAAAAAAGGAAAACAAGTCCCCACTATGTGATATATTCCTCGTATACACACACACACACACACACTTATATATACATTCGTGCGGCTTCTTTTCATGTCCTGTGATGACACTCTCCAGCCCTGGCTGTCATTGTTTCAGGGTTTCGTCCTGGACAAGAGGGCAAAGCCCAGCAGATGCCTTCTCATCTGGGACAAAGAACTGACCCCCCCACACACACACACCCACTCCGTCCCCTCCACCCTCCCCTGTCGGCCTCTCCTCCACTCACACTTTCATCCCTGGCCCATCAAAGCCTCCTGCTCTGCATTTGAAAGGGGGCCGGCTTTATGCCACTCAAATTAGCCTATCGCCACCCCGCCAGCCTCCGCAAACGCCGCAACAAAAACCACTTTCCCCATCTGCTCCAGGGCCGAGAGTCCATCTTTCTCAGAACCCCCCACCTTTCCTGCCCTGAGCCCTTTCCTTTCAGCATCCTAAATCACAGCCCTGTGGGTTAAGGGGGGGGGGGGGGCACACTCTTAGAGAAAGAGGCTCGGGGGTGGGAACCGAGAGAGTGAGTAGAAGAAGAAGAAGGAGGAGGAGAAGAAGAAGATGAAGAAGGAGAAGGGCCGAGCTGAACAAATTCTATTTCTTCCTGTGATCCTGTTCTGTTGTGTCCAAGCCATGGGTCAGCGGACACGCACACATGGACGCACCCGAATATACACACACCCTTCACACCAAAGCTACGGCATCAAAGAACAGAGTCTCTATGAAAGTCAATAATGCTTTGGAATGGAAATCAGGACTGTCTTAGAGACTGTGAGTGGATGATGATGGTGGAGACCGATGGTAGGAGAGCCCACTGTGTCTATGTTCATGAAGCAGCCTTTGGATAGGTTGAACAGCAGAGCGGATAAAACATAGGCAGTGGTCATGAGGGGGGCTTACTACACTGAAAACTGGAAAGAGCCAATTAAAGCCAAGTGTCTCTCTTTCTGTTCAAGACAGAGGTTTCTGGTGTATTTATAGACAGTGAAGAGAACTCCAAACATTGAAAAGCATGAGATACAATAAGGATATTGCTCTATTCCTGCTCCATATGTGTGTAATATTGACTTATTTTTGCTGTGTTGGATCACTTAAGGTGGAAATGTCTCCCAATTCAGGATAAGGCTAACTGCATTGGCGAAAGTGCTACAAAACCGAACAACTCGAATTACAAATGAGTTTTTGTGGCAATTCAAACAGTGAATGAAAACCTACAGAGTCACGTACAAACGTCATTTTTTTTCTCCTCAAAAACACCGTTCCACCTTAAAAGACGCTCAGCTGCTTCTGAATGTAAACAACCAGAGAGAACAATCAGCAGATTTGTATAGCATCGCTGTCCAATGAAAAACATATCTCCAAATATAGTAACTTTACAAGATGGAAGTCAATAGAAGCCAAAGTAAATTGATTTTTGGAGCCTTCCTATTGGTCCATTCATCATTACATTTTATAATAGACAGCTGCTGTATTCAAATGATGTGGTAAAGTAAAAAGTCATCCAAAAAACAACATTTTTCATTGGACATTGACAATTTGTTTAATATCAGATATCGGTACCGGCATCCTATTCCCATATCAGTGCATCCCTACAAAGACCTTGTTTGGAGTGGACATATGGGAGGAAGTTGACCTGTTGTGGGGTTTCATTTCCAGGAATGAAAAGGCAGTGTGGTGGATGTAGTCAGTGGGGTTATTTTCTTCATCCTCAGATAGTCGTCTGGTGCCATTTCCTTTTTATCTGTAGATATATCCCACACAGTAACTGTAGTGGCCAAGCATCTCAATGTGAATGGCAAACTTCCAAGGCCAAATGAACACTTCCAACTCTCTCTCTCTCGCTTTGCAAAGGCATGAATGAAAGACATAGATATTATCCAAGAAACCCAAGCCTTCATGCTGTTGCCTTAATACAAGGTCACTTTAATGGCCCAGCAATGCTTTTTAGATGCAGAGACGAGCTGGGACAGAACCATCTACAGTGCCAGACTACTTAAACGTCCTAATGGAAGACACTGTCCGTATGGTGTTTGTCCAGGGAGGCTTTTACAGTGACCCAGGCCCAGCACTGCTCCCTCAGGTCCTCCTCCACGCTCAAGAAACAAGTTGACTTCAGATTACCATTTGATAGATACCTCTTTTAAAACCCTAGCACTGGCTCTAGTGTAGTTGATGGACGGAAGGCCCTGCCTCTCAACGCTGCCGCTCATGGACAACTTCACAGCCCGTTGCTAATGGACGTACTTTAAGGACATTAGCCTGTTTTTTTTCTCATTACATCACTATGTCCTGTGTTTTCCCAGCAGTTAGGAAACACAAACAGCCCTTTAGGCAGGGAAAAGCCTCACACACGCACATGCTGCCCAGCTGGTGACGACATCGGGCCGCCGGATTGGCTCCTGCCCTCCGTTTGGGTCGTGCGTGAGGGACGTTTGAAAAACTGCGAGAAACGTGCTGCAACGACACTGGAAATGTTCTTCCACGGAGATGAGGACAGCGTTCCAGCTGAGGTTGTGTTGTTTGGTGAAGGTTCTCACAATCAGGCGAAGACGCAGCACTGTGGGCTAGCTCAGGATGAAACGTGAGAGTATGGGAGCGAGCTAATTTAAACCAGATCCATGTGGTTAGGAAGAGAGGATGAAAGAGAGAGAAACAGAGAGAGACCCTCTCTCTGCCGTTAATGGCTTTGGTTATTTATTATATGCATTGTGTGATAGTGTGGGTTAAAGATTAACTGGGGGAAAGGGGTGTTTTACAGCGGGGGGAGTCTGCTGGAGCGTGACTACTGGGGTCGGGGTGAACTCTCCTGTGTAAATTCCCAATGGGCAAACGCTTGTTCTCATAGTGCTGACCTTTCTTAAGGTCTCCGATCTTAAAAACACGGGTTCCTAAGTTGTTCTTGGCCACGGCTGTAGGAAAGTGAACATTAAGTAAATGCGCAGGTTCTTTAAAAGAGCTCTAAAAATACTATTAAAATAGAGGGTCCTTCAAGGGTTCTCTGGCAGTAGCAATGGATCTGTTTGATACCCTGTGTTCTATAGAGATTCATGTGCATTGTAAAATGGTTATGTGGATGGTGAAGTGGTTATTTTCAGGGTGAAATGATGATATGTATGATAAACTTGTTATTTGCATCATGAAATACATGGTGAAATGGTTATGTGGATGGTGAAAGTGTTATCTTTATTGTGAAATGGTTACTTGTATGGAGAACATATTTCTTTCATTCATCATTCATTCATTGTCTGTAACCGATTTTCCAGTTCAGGGGCGCGGTGGAGAATATATCTGCATGCTGGAATGATACTTGGCAATGCTGAAATGGTTATGTGTATGGTGAAATGGTTATTTCTATGGTGGAATGTTTCCTTGCTTGGTGAAATGGTTATTTGTATGGTGAAATGATTATTTCTATGGTGGGATATTTCCTTGCTTGATGAAATGGTTATTTCTATGGTGAAATGATTATTTGTATGGTGAAATGGTTATTTCTATGGTGACATGGTTATTTGTATGGTGAAATTGTTATTTCTATGGTGGAATATTTCCTTGCTTGGTGAAAGGGTTATTTCTATGGTGAAATGGTTATTTGTATGGAGGAATATTTGCTTGATTGGTAAAATGGTTATTTCTATGTTGAAATGGTTATGTGTATGGTGAAATTGTTATTTCTATGGTGGAATGTTTCCTTGCTTGGTGAAATGGTTATTTGTATGGTGGAATATTTCTTTGCTTGGTGAAATGGTTATTTTTATGGTGGAATATTTGCTTGCTTGGTGAAATGGTTATTTCTAAGGTGGAATATTTGCTTGCTTGGTGAAATGGTTATTTGTATGGTGAAATGGTTATTTGTATGGTGAAATGTTTATTTCTATGATGGAATACTTGCTTGCTTGGTGAAATGGTTATTTGTATGGTGAAATGGTTATTTCTATGATGGAATACTTGCTTGCTTGGTGAAATGGTTATTTGTATGGTGAAATGGTTATTTGTATGGTGAAATGGTTATTTCTATGGTGAAATGGTTATTTGTATGGTGAAATGGTTATTTCTATGGTGAAATGGTTATTTCTATGGTGGAATATTTGCTTGCTTGGTGAAATGGTTATTTCTATGGTGAAATGGTTATTTGTATGGTGAAATGGTTATTTCTATGATGGAATACTTGCTTGCTTGGTGAAATGGTTATTTGTATGGTGAAATGGTTATTTCTATGGTGGAATATTTGCTTGCTTGGTGAAATGGTTATTTCTATGGTGGAATATTTGCTTGCTTGGTGAAATGGTTATTTCTATGGTGAAATGGTTATTTGTATGGTGAAATGGTTATTTCTATGATGGAATACTTGCTTGCTTGGTGAAATGGTTATTTGTATGGTGAAATGATTATTTCTATGGTGAAATGGTTATTTGTATGGTGAAATGGTTATTTCTATGTGTCACGCCCTTGTCCTGTCATGTGTTTGCTCTTGCACATGGCTCTGTTTGTTATTGTTCATGTCTCCACCCTGGTCCCGCCTTTGTTCCTCCTCCTCGTCAGTGTCTCATTCGTAATCCTGCCCTCTGGTTATCTGTCCCAGGTGTTCCTTGTCTGTGGTGTGCATTTAAGTTCCCTTGTCTCTCTGTGTGTTTGCTGGTCATTCCATGTTTGCTTGTCTGTTTCTCAATTTGATTCATCTCCCTGAGTATCTGTCTGGTCTGTCTGTTTCTTCCATGTGCTTTGTGAGCTTGTTTGGTTTGTCTATTTGTATTACTCTGTTTAGCTCTGTGTTCTAGCTTAGTTTGTTTAGCTCTCTGTCTGTTTAGCTCCCTCAGTTTCTCTGTCCAGCAACGAGGAGCAATTTCACCATACAATCTCCGTCCTAAATCATCACTAAAGAACCCTCCCCTGAAGAACCCTCTATAAGAGTGAATCATTTACAAAAACATGATTCACAAAAACGTTCTACAGAAAATCAACCGCAAAGTACACATCCTCGAGTTTCACAAGTGGCCTGCAGCTCCAGTAATGATCCAGTTGGGTGTTCGAGTCTGAGGTGGACGTGTCTGACCTTAATCTGACCTGAACCAGACCGAGAAATCTGCAATAATTCATCCTTTATAAGAACATTACTACTGTTTTCTCCTGCTAGAAACCTTTTCACGTCCAAAGTGTTTCCTGACGACCAGCTCTCAGGCCGATCCAAGGCCAGTCCAGAGGCCAAAACACACCATCCCACCTGAGAGAGCTGAACCCTGCATGTTAACCGTTCTCCTGACCGCTCAGTCCTCCCATTCCCGTTTCCTTAAAGCCAGATTTACAGGATGGAAAAGCCCTGCTGGAGATGGATGGAAAGTTGAACCCTGTAATCTCCGTAGGTACACATTCCCATTCCTCACTTTTCTAACAGTAAAAGAAACATAATCTCCAGAATTACATGAAAAAAAAACCCCACTGGGCTTGATAGAAAGGGTTGAGATGTCTATCTGTTCTCACGCTCATCTTCAAAGTGAAGAGAGGATGTTAAAAGACCTGCAGATAGAGCGAGCAGTTGAAAGCAGGGAAAGCCCTCCATCACTTTTAAAGTGCTGTGAGTGTGGTGTCTGTCTCTCGGAGGCACTTTCTCTTCTGCAGCTGAAAAGATAGGCCTGTCATTGCTGATAGAGGCAGGCACACACAGAGAGACACACACACACACACACAAACACGTGGGTCAGGAGGGATGGGTGAGTTTGTTATCTCGGTCCATTCTCTGCTTTGATCCTCCAGACACACTGCAGGGCCTCCACATGCTGACCTGTGCATTCCACTGGAAAACATCGATGGCACCAGGCTGGGTCTGCGGAGCCTGGATTACTGCATTATTCTCCTGTTATTCTATGTACACGCACACACACACACACACACACTGCTGCACACCAACAGGTGCCTGAAGCACCTTTTGGAAATCACAGAGCTGAAAATGCAAAGGAAAGCAAGCAGAGACTGTGGAAGGTTTGTAAAATCACACCGGCAGGATTTAGTTTTCTTTATTTATTTTCTCAAGAAATTTGTTCAGTGCAACAACGCCACCTCAAACTGCATCTCTTTTGTATTCTGAGTCTGCTTGTTCTTTTATGGAGCTCCTACTACAGGTTTATAAACCCAGTTTATGACATGGTTATTAATTAGGTTGTAAACACTTTATATGGCATTAAAAATCATTTTTAACAAAGACAGACAAAGTAACAGTGACCTCTTTTTTGTCTATTGTCGGAACTTACTGAAAATGTTGACGCAAAGACCTCAGGATGTGAATTCGTTCATTTCATTTAGTTTAGATACGTACCACATTATCATCAGGTTCTAAAAAGTCCCTCTGTTGGGGGTTGTCTGATCAAACTTGGCGGTTAAATGGTTAAACATATGAACAAATATGTGCTGGAGCTGACAGAGTTAATGTCGACTGATGGAGAACACAACGCAAGGTCAGTATTCGGCAAGACCTGAGGTTGAACAGTGTAGATGGATGTGAGGTCACTATCTGGCAAACAAGAAGTCACTGTTGCCCTTTCTATCTATGGGTAATAACTGAAAATGAATGACCTTTAGTGTATTAACAACATAATTATTAACATTAATAAACAGGTTCAAATTCATTTTTAAGTGTAGTCTTATTCTAAATTTGTACCTGAAACAACAATACCAAGTCCGTATTGTTTCTCAAAACAAGGGCTAAAACAAGCTGTTTTGATTTTGCTCAGCTTCTGACGTCAAGTGCAGAGACTCTAGACGTCTAAGTCTTGTTTATTTGAAAGCTAAAAGATAAGATTAAATGGAGCAAAACAGACTGTAACACAGAGAAAATCAAAATGAAGAAGAAAGAGAACAGAGCGAAAACATTTAAAAGCAGCTCATTATCAATGAAAGCTAAAGGTGCCGAAACCGGCCGTACGGAACAGGGCTATAGTGTTTGATCCTTGTGGGATTTTGACCAAAACAGGTCACAGGCCTTTCATTAAGCCCCCAGCACTGTGCTCACTTGGAGAAATACAGTTTAATGTTATTTCTACATTTAAAAAGTTGTGGAAAGTGTTCTTGATGTGATGGCAAAGAAGAATAAGTTTTGGTTTGGAAACGGCTTAGATCATGAGTCGATGGTGCCTCCTGCCTTAGTCCTTGCAAAAAGTACCCAGAATCAGTGGAAAAAAATGCTGGAGAGGGCGCTAGTCCTTCGCAGGGCGACACACACTCACACCTATGGACACTTTTGAGTCGCCAATCCACCTACCAATGTGTGTTTTTGGAGTGTGGGAGGAAACCGGACCACCCAGAGGAAACCCATGCAGACACAGGGAGAACACACTAAACTCCTCAGAGAAAATCACCCGGAGGAAACCCACGCAGACACAGGGAGAACACACCACACTCCTCACAGCCAGTCACCCGGAGGAAACCCACCTGGAAACAGGGAGAACACACCACACTCCTCACAGACAGTCACCCGGAGGAAACCCACGCGGACACAGGGAGAACACACCACACTCCTCACAGACAGTCACCCGGAGGAAACCCACGCGGACACAGGGAGAACACACCACACTCCTCACAGACAGTCACCCAGAGCAAACCCACGCAGACACAGGGAGAACACACCACACTCCTCACAGACAGTCACCCAGAGCAAACCCACGCAGACACAGGGAGAACACACCACACTCCTCACAGACAGTCACCTGGAGCGGGACTCGAACCCACAACTTCCAGGACCCAGGAGCTGTGTGAATATAGATATAGAGAATACAAGAGGGCCTAGAAAACCTACAAAACTTTAAAAAAGATGTGAGTTCTTGATGCGATTGGATAGAAAAATCAGTTTTGTTTCCCCGAAGACTCCTTACAGAACCAGCCTATATCTTACTGCCCGAAGCCAACCACTCTGTTTTGTGTCTGAGGCTTGAAGAGGCAAACAGTAAATGTCTGTTCGAAGCCAAAACACCCACAAGACACTGCAGCTTGAAGGCTTTATGAATATAAACCACCTAAAGATATTTTTATGTTATTGAACATTGACAAGTTTTTCTATTTGAGGCTTTGACGTTTGCAAAAACCCTCTGAGAGCCGCCTCGCAAAAACACACACTCAGATAAATACACACTGAGCCAGGTTAAGTCTCCCTGATGTCTGGGGGCCGTGGGGGGTGAGGGTTGTGTGGAGGGGGGCGGGTCTTGGCTGTCTCTATAGCAACTGAACAGAACATGTGTCTGAGGCCAGAGACAATATAAACATACAGAGAGACCCAAAATAAAGCCAGGTTTGTGAGCACACCGCCGAGTCAGTAGCTGCACACCACAGACAGATTCGTCTGTCATTTTGTGCCACATGGAGTAAACAGCGTCTGGCAGACAGGGAGAGAGAGAGGGAGAGGGAGGCTGTACGGCCGTGTCTGAGAGACAGAGGCAGAGACAGAGGGAGAGAGGCGGCCGTTTGTTTAAGTTTGTCACAGCACTCATCAAGAAGAGAGAAACTGTCAGTAAGCGCTTTCATAACAAGGGAACAGTCAGGCAGCGGATACGAGAGACATCAGTCTGGCTGCGCAGCTGTCTGTCAGTCTGTCTGCAACATGAATCACTTAGCCTCTAAATCAGAGCGAGATGGAGGTGTTGGTTTGTCTTCATTCTAGAACTGAAGGAACATCTCGTCCATAAACGCTTCAGAAGCTTTTTGCGTCTGACGCATCTCTGCTCTCTGCAGTCACTTGAACACTATGTTGTGGGTTGCTTTAGCCCCTGGTTTTAACAGTTACTATTCACCAGTGGTCACCAGTCTTGTGCAGTAGTATATAAAGTTTTGAGGGCCACAAATTGTTCATTCTGATCACAAGTCTCACTGCCTTGGCCGAGTAGCCAGGGTTAATTATCACAAAGGTCTACCACCCTCTTTAATTAGCTTATAGCAACATTAGGTACTATTTTTACCTTAGAATTACAGCTTCAAAATCATTGTGATGCTTCACTGACCTGTGTTAGGCAAAATAGAGCCTCTGTCCTTGCTAATCTGGGCTCAGCACTGCAGAAACTGCACTGTGTAACTTCTGGAGAAGGGTAGGAAACTAATTTGGCATCTCCTGAACTTTGACTTTGACCATTAGAGCCCTTATTCAACTTTATAACTTTTCTCTTTACATTATCTTAACTTTTATATATACATATATATATATATAGTGTGTTCTCCCTGTGTCCATGTGGGTTTCCTCCGGGTGCTCTGGTTTCCTCCCACGGTCCAAAAACAAATGCTGGTAGGTGAACTGGCGACTCAAATCTCCGTAGATGTGAGTGTGTGAGTGAATGTGTAAGTGTGTGTTGCCCTGTGAAGGACTGGCGTCCCCTGCAGGGTGTGTTCCCAACTTGCGCCCCGTGATTCCGGGTAGACTCCGGACCCACCGCGACCCTGGACTGGACACAGACAATGAATGAATGAAAGAATGCTATATTTCTATATTGAGGCCTTCCAACAAAAATGGTATAGCAGCTATGTCCACTTTTTAATAGCACTGTTAGCGGGTCCAGTCGTAACAAAGCTGTACTCTCACATACCCCTAACTCCAAGATCTATTCTGTGGTGGGATGTGACATCACTTACACCTGCAACATTTACTTGAATGTAGAAATTCAAACCGTGAACTGGAATGTGCTATTAGCCCTTAAACATGACATTAGTGGAGTATGGTGGTCAGAGGCTACTGTGGTCGTCAAGCTGTGGTCCAGCCACTTACACATTCCAACCTCAGCCGATTCCCATTAAGGCGGTGGCACCTGATGTAGGCATCAGCTATTCATCCCGCTACACACCTATACACACACAGACACACACTCCAACACAAACTCTGATACATCTCCCCCTCTCTCTCATCCTTTCAAGGATCTAGCTAACCTCGGTGCTCGGCTCTGGCCAAATATTTAGCTTGTCAAGAGGAATCAGTGTCAAGTACAAAAGGCTGGCGGCCGCTCTCCAACTGACAGCTTCACCCAGCGCACGCCAGAGCCTTCAGCCAATCAGACGACAGCAAACCAGACTCACTGGACTGGAGAGAAAAAGGTGTCAGCCACCAACAAGACCTTCACTGTTTAATTCTGCGTACCTGCCCACAGCTAATACTGTGGACATATTTATCTGGCAACCGTAGCACGGCTAACACACAGCACATTGGTATCTGGCTGCTTCTGATTGGTCAAACTCATCTACAGGCTGAAAAACTCACTTGTTCAGTGTATGTTCACTGGATCTCCTACCAACCCACAAACGGTGAAACAAGACCACCCCGTTAGCTTGGTGCAGGCTGCCTAAGTCAGTAAACATGGGATGAAAAGCTTAGTTTAGTCAAGTGCAGAGAACTTAGATTTGTCCCCTCCCCTTTTTGGAGTCTGTCCAATCACAGTGCAGGACACACCTACATGTGAGAGTGCACAGATGAGGTTAAGCAGAGCAAAACAGACACAACGAGGGCAGAGAAATAAGAGAAATAACATGAGAATGGAGAAGAACGTGAAGTGTGTTCCTCACTGCTGTGCACTCAGGGTAGGTGTGAACAGCCAGTGGCTCGTTACCATTTAAAGGTAAAGGCGTTGACTGTTCTAAACAAGGGATGTTAAGACAGGGGAGAGTGCTGCTGTGAGGTTTGCTCCTTGTAGCATTTTGATGTTCAGTTAAGACCCCAGAACTGTGTTCCCTTGTGGAAAAGGGGGTCGAGTGTCCCGTTGTGACACTGTGAACACTGATAACAATGCTCTGTCGCTATTTAATTAAAAGCCAGTGTGATCTGAAAACCGTACTCCTGCAGTATACAAATAATAAACCTTTCACCGTACATGATCGTGATATTTCTAGAATTTATTGGCTGAGAACTGACTATGAAACAATCCAAACTAAATTGAGTGGATTTGCCACAAAGGCACTAAAGCATTTCACAGCTCTGTTTGCTGCTGCGCCGCAGCCTCGCTAAGCGCCCGTAAACAATTCAACTCCAAACTGTGACCAAAATGAAAGCCCTTGGCTGAAGCAGCTGCAATGCGCTTCAATAATGAAAACACTTGCATGTATTAAAAAAAAATGTGGTGTGTGTAGTGGAAAATATGTGCGGAGAGCCTCTTGGCCCCCCTCGGATACCGAGCGAAAACGATCAGCCCTCCGCGGTTTCTCAACCAACTGCAAAACTAATGTAGACATCGCTGAGCTGCCTGCCTAGCAAACCGCTAACGCCACTCAACAGCACATAAATACAGGGCCTGACACACACACACACACACACACAGAGAGAGAGAGAGAGAGAGAGAGAGAGAGAGAGAGAGACAGACAAATGCCCAGATATTCACAAAGCCCAGCTAGTCGCTAGATTCTAGTCATAATAGAAACACACTTGCAACGTTAGCTGTATTAAATTGGTATAAACACGGAAACGGGAGGAAGAGGCCTGGGCTTGTGTTTTTAAGCAGACTTTACACACAGCGGACACTTGTGGAAATGTGTTTAAAGCAAACCTTGTAAAGAAATGTGCAGTTGAAATGAAATGAAAGAGTTATGAAACCTGCTCAAAGAAACTAGAGAAAAACCTAGCTCTTTTTTCTTAAAGGGGCGAGAGGGGAAGGAAGAGTGGGGAGAACAGTGGGCTTCTTGTCGGTTTTGTGCAGCTTTTATGAGGTCAGTGCACGGAGGCAGACAAAAGCACCCCATCCCCAAAGACAAACACTCTCTGGGTGTAAATGACCCTGAAAACGCCCGCCGTTTCATCTGGGCATGTGGAATTCTCTGTAAGCCAAGACAAAAAGTAAACAATACAGGGGCGGGGGCTGTGGTAGGGGCAATGGATCAGCTCTGAGGGGGTGGCGGGTAACTCTCAGACACACACACATTATCTATGAGTGAATTGTGGGGACACTGCATAGACTTCCATTCATATTCTGAAGATTAACCCTTAGTTTTCCATAAGCAATACTACCTTAATCCTAAATTAAATACAAGCTCCATGTCTTAACTTTAAAAAATGCTATGATTTACAGCTGGTGGTTCCCACAAGGAAGACAAAAATCCACACAATACGAGTGTGTAAACAAGTTTTGGTCCCCACAATGCGACATAAGCACACACATCTATACACACACCACCACACACACATTTGTTTTTATTGGACATTATAACAAGGAATACTTTGACGCTCCCTGTAATCCCAATAACTAAAAAAGAAATGGTGAGGCTCTCAGTTTAAATCTAGCTGCTGATGTGCTTTTGGATCATTTGGTTTTCCACTGCTTTTTCAGAAAAAATAAAATCAACATTTCCTTAAAGGTGATGTTCACAATTTTTTTTCCCAATACACTGTTTTACAAAATTCAGAGAATGGTTCTTCAACACCTGCTAGCTCTCTGGTGTGTCTGCGTGCTGGAAATAAGTTCCAGTGTTTGTATGCAGCCCTGGCTCAGTAAATAGGGACACACACTAAGCATCTCAGTCCAGGCTCTCTCTCTCTCTCTCTCTCTCTCTCTCTCTCTCTCTCTCTCTCTCTCAGCCTTGGCCAAGAAACAGCATCTGGAGGCTTCTGGACAGTGATGAGACCTTATTTTGCTGTTACTGTTACATTTCTTAAGGAGGAACTGTCTCTAAATTCAGTTGAGTGCTAACTGCATGAAAGTAAACACAAAGCAATCATGCTACAGCACTAAACAGCTCCAATTACAAACGACTTTCTGAGTTGTAGCTGTTCTAAAAGCACTTCCCATGGTTATTTTAATGTGAACTCAGCAGAGTATATTGGCACTCTGGTTTTATTAAAAGATTTTGAAATAAAATGTATTATTATTAAAAAGAGTTAGCACTGTGGTCGAGTCGCTGTCACGTAGCTCCAGGGTCCTCCCACAGTCCAAAAACAGACGTTTGTGGATTGGCTACTTAAAAGTGTTCACAGGTGTGAGAGAATGTTTGAGTGTGTGTCGCCCCCGCGAAGGACTGGCGCCCCCTCCAGGGTGTGTTTCCAATTTGCGCCCAGTCATACCGGGTAGGCACTGAATAAATGAATTTTAATAATAAAACTGAAGCCAAACATGTATGTAATTTTGTTTCCACACGACAGAATGATAATCCCTTACATAGCACTGTAACATTAGCATACTATAAAATGTACAAAAACAAACACACGCACTGTATCTACCTAGAGAAGCTGAGGAAAGCCACTGCTGGAGAAACCCAACAAACACTTGTTTGATTCTCTTTACATGTGTCAGAGGGGGGGAGAGGGAGCAGAGGGAGAGAGAGTAGAAAGGAAGACTTCAAAAAGGGCCGAGCGGGACCTGAGTGGCAGCGTGAAAGGGGCTCCGACAGCGTCGTCTTTCAAGCGGCCGGCACACGCATGCATGAGCTTTGGGGCCTGGGGAGGAGGCCATTGTGCGGCTGGCCGAGCGCAGTGGACAGTGTGAGCGCATCACTGAGTCGCACTGTGAACAGGAGGAATTTCCTGAGCGCAAATAACCTTCACTGTACAGCAGTCTTCAGCCTGTTCAGAAGTAAAAGGTTCCATAGATCAATTTATTTTGTTTTTTCTTATAAAATCGAATGCTTTATGTTCAGAGCTTGTCTCACCACGACTCTAGAAAACTAGATATAGTACTGTTACTATAGTACTGAGAGAGCATGGAAATACAATGATGTAATTACAGAATTAACTTACGTTTTGTTTTGAATAATCTTCTGTTTATTGTTTCAGGCATTTTTTGTAATCGAGATAAACTATATTATTGTCAATATTAAGACGTCAACACTGAAATACAGTAATCCCTCGCTACTCCACGGTTCATCTTTCGCGGATTCGCTACTTCTAGGAAAATCTAGGACAACCGTGAAAGACGTTTAAATTAAACGTATTTTTTTTATTATAGACATGTATTAGACTGGGCCTGTAGGTGACAAAATATATCATTTACAAGTATTTCGTACGTACAGTACATGTATTGTTCATGTCCACATCCGAGTGAAATTTACTTACGCTGAATCACAGCTTAGGAATGACTCTATTAAAGAAACTGGTAGGATATCACATGTAGTTCCAGCTGAAAAACATTATAAAATGACTCTTTAATGCAAAGGGTGGGTTGTTAACAGTAACAGGGAGGGTTTTAAAAGTCCAAATACTCGTTAAATACATAAAAAATATCTTTCATCTTCTTCACGGAAATTCGTTTTTCGCGGGTGGTCTTGGAACGCATCCCCCACGAAAAACGAGGGATCACTGTAAACCGTTTAAATGTATTAAATAAAAAAAAGTAAATAAAACCAAAAAGAGACCAGAGAAAACCAGAGAACAAAACAGGGTGAGTGGCTAAAATACTGGTGATTTTTCTTATCTAAACATACACAAGCGCAAACACGATATTGAGGTCCGCAAAAACGGTCGCGGTAATGTCCACAAATTGTACGATATATCAGTAAAGTTATTATCGTGACAGCCAAAATGTCCAATTACAAGAAACACAAAACAGCCCAAAAAACAACATGGAATCTAGTTTTTCATTTGATTTTGTGTAGGTAAATGGCTATGGGAAGCATGCAGACGCTGACGGATATGTCCACCTCCAAAAGTTACACAGTGATGTTTCTTTGGTGCTGAGCCTGGAGTAGCAACAGAGGCCCTATTCTCCCTATTACAGGCCAGTGTAACATCACAATGATTTTGAAGCTGTAATTTTACAGTAAAAATACTACCAAATGTTGCTTTAAAATGGCTTTGGGATGAAGGGCATGTACTGAACCTGGGCTGTGACTTTAGCAGTAAGTTCTATATTCACAAGGGGTTTGAGAAAAACTTTGCTGCAGAAAGAGAGATGCTCTAAATGACAGCACGTCAGTTAGTAGACATTTATGTGTGTGTGTGTGTGTGTGTGTGTGTGTGTGTGTGTGTGTGTGTGTGTGGGTGTGTGTGTGGGTGTGGGTGTGTTTGTCTGTCAGAAACCCTCTCCAGGACTAATGACGAGTGGCTCAACGGCTAGAGGTGTGAATCCACCATCTGCCTTTGGCTGCATATTACCCATGACACACACCCACACAGACACACACACACACACACACACACACACACACACACATTCTCTCTCTCTCTGTCTGTTACCAGTGAGTATTTCTCTCCTCATCCTATTAATCATGTTGAGTGATTTGGCTGTTTAGTATCCAGGAGAATGCCAAAAGTGTATTAGCTGCAGTCTCGCAGCTGAAAGTACGAGCTTATGAAAGTGTACAAACACTTCACAGATTCTCTCCACAGTCTAAACAACTGCACTTAACACAGACGTACAGTGTCAGTGTGGCATAGTCCAGACGAGTCCTGGAAGCGTTTTCAACCTTAGTACAGCGTGAGTTTGTTTGCGTAGCATCCGACAAATCCATGACAAACAAATGCCATCTGGGACAGAAGACGGAACAAAAAACATGCTCCAGAATTTCCAGAACAAGAAAGTCATTCAGGTACCTACGCCTGGCCTGGATTAAAAGTTCCACAGGTGGGTTGGAACTACATTCATTTACTGAGTATCGTGTAGATCAGCTGTACTGCTCTGAGCTCTGTTTTCACGTAGAAGTGGCATGAAACTCACTCAAGCACGTTTATCAAAATACTCAATCCATGGGTTGTAGTCATGTGATTGTATTTGGAGTGGGTGCCGTACTGGGGACCGACCGAACGGTTTCAGAGTGCAGCACTAATATAAACAGAAGGGGAAGATGGACTTCCTTGTGCTGGAGAGAGTCTCACAACGCTCAGAAGCACAGAAGCCTACCTCATCTTTTTGTGAGGGACATAAATGATCTCAGAGTGAATCATATTGAGGAGAAAATGTGTTTTTTAGCCACAAGGAACAGATTTTTTGGAGGATGTTTTAGCGCGACTCTTTACCTAAATTATTCCACTGGTTTGGCTTAAACTTTAATAAAGTAGTTCTATTGACTGAAAGTGTGAGTGATCAAGGCCAAATCCCAAATATCTCCCTACACCCTCTGTAGGGCACAGTGTCAGTCATAAAATAACGGTTTGTGCACTCGAATAATGCGTTGTATGTCACAAATATGTTTTATTCAGCTAAAGATTTCAAGTTTTGCTGTCGAATGAGCATCTAATTACTAAGGAGCCTCCATATTATTTGTTTTATTTTCAGATGTCCACTGTGTAGGGAGTAGGGCACTACTTTGGGACATGGCCTGGGCTTCTCTACTGACTGACAGAGACGAACAGAGCTTGTGATGTGGCAATGTGACATTTTTCTTTGGTTTTAATGCCTAAATGAGGCCTAAGCTATACAATTATGTATATATCACAGATTCATTTGAGTTGTGTGTTTGAGTAATAAGCAGGTCTCCAATATGGCGGCTACTCTGCATTGTGCCATCAGATGCAACCCGCAGATAAGGGGCACTCTTCAGTGCTTTGAATAAATGTGTTTGGAACAGAAAATAATCTATTTTTATGATATATTATTGTCATTTACTTTATTCATATTCCTAGTGGATTTTTTTTGTGTGCGTTTGTGTGTTTATATTTATTCCTACCCTCCTCAGAAAGTTACACAGTGAAGTTTCTGCAGAGCTGAGCCCTGAGTACGAATAACATGGGCTGTAGTCTCACAGATCTGTGCAGTATCACAATGGTTCTGAAGCTGTAATTTTAAGATAAATAACTGTACTGAGCGTTGCTTTAAACTAGTCCACCCACCTGTGGTAAAACAACACAATCCACCCCAGTCCATTCTGTAGTTTGTGTACAACAGCTGCCTGTTTTCTGACTAGAGCTAACCCCACAAGAGAGTTTTTGAGAGAAAAACCAACACAGTAATCTCCCAGCAATTTCGGTTAATACTTGCAGGGCGCTAATACATTAGCATGTCAAAGGTCAGTGTGTATCTGTCAGTGGAAAGACAATGGAGGTCATAATTGCTGATGATCGCAGCACACACACATGGTAATTGGGGGGTGTCGCTGTAGGTTGGCACAAATGAGTCCCTCAGCAGTTGTCTCACTAAAGCACAAGAAGAACAATGGGAAGGGATGATGGGGTCTGTAGGGCTTACACTGCTGCAGGACTCACAGAATAATGCTGCTAGTTAAAGCCACAGTTGCTCTAGAGTAGAGAATTGCAATATATACCTACACATTCACAACCATTCCATACCAGTTTGAAATCGCCAGTTACTGCTGTTAATTTACTCTACATGAAGTAATTAAGGACTAAATAACACCAAAAGGTATTTAGAACTGGCCAGAAAAGTCCCGAATGTCTCACTACACCCTCTGTAGGGCACAGTGTCAGTCATAAAATGGCGGTTTTCTGCTCCTCGCTCCTCACTGCTGTTTGCTCAGGTCGAGGTGAACATGTAGTGGTTCATTATCATTTAACGAAACAGGCCCGTTCTGAACAGGGCTGAAAAGACAAAGCTATAGAGCTGTGTTAATTTGTGAAAAAAGGAGTATAATATGTTCCCTTTACTATTTAAATATGCCTTGATTTCATCTTTTATCATAGTTTCCTACAAGATTCCTACAATCTTAACAGATTAAAGGTAATGCCTACAATTCTGGGGAAATGCAGTCCTAAACTCTGCGTTTTTTAAATTGGAATGATGTGTTTAATGGGAAAAAACGGCTGAACTGTAACTGGTCTATATGTTTTTTATTCACTGTTTGAATTACCACAGGAACTCATTTGTAACTTGAGTTGTTATGTTTTTGTAGCACTTTCGCTAATGCAGTTAGCCGTCTCCCGAGTTTGGTGGCATTTCCACATTAAGTGATCAGAATCAGCAAAAATATGTAATTATTACCTCTCAATGGAGCAGGAATAGAGCAATATCCTTATTTTCATTCATGCTTTTCAACCTACTGAGTTTACTCTGCTGTCTGCTGTTTTCTCGTCTTTTTCCCCTGTAAGATAATTTTTATTTCATTGTATCAAAAATATCAATCTGAAACTTCTGGAAGCTCGTGTGTAAACTGTGTGTTAGAGGTTTGTTTGATTTAAAACGGACATAATGCTCCCACACAAACACACTTTACATTAAACATTAAACAATTATACTGTTTGGAAACAACAGGAGGAGCTTCAAACACTTTCTAAAATATATAATGTGTGTGTGTGTGTTTATTAAAGTGGAAAATGTGCCCCTCAGCTACCTGTTACTATGCAGATGTGTGTTGTTTATAGATTGTCTGACTCCACCCATGTAATCACCATACATCCCATCCCTAACATACACAAACACACACACCTAGAGTTTTTTTATATGGAGTTTAAAAGGGGGAAGACATAACAAAAACATTTACAGAACGCCCAGACGTATAAAGTATTTGTTCAGCGCATGAACACAAACAACCCTGGAAACCGAGGCCGTTGCCAGTAATTCAGAAATGATGTTATTGCATAACTAATCTGGAAACCTCCCATTTAATGCTTGAGGGGAAAAAGTCATAAATCAGAGCCAGGATAAATAGTGCTCCTTGATGGCAAACTATTTTTGTAATGCATATTAAGGCATTTGAAAGAGAATGAGCTAGAAATATCTTTTAATTACATCTGCATTTGGCCTGGATGATGCAGTTTAGCCGTGCTCCATTTGATGCAGTCGACTTTAATCTAGCTTTTATCAATGGCCCCATCTTGGTCAGCGCTAACAACCATCGGCCAGTCGGTTCCTTTACACTCTGCGGCCAGACGCTGCTTTGTTCACCATTAAGTCCTACACCTTTTGATTAATTGTGTTTCTGTAAATTGAAAAGGAAAAAAAAAGCCACAGACTATATTTAGTTTTACAGTAAATATGGAAATCTCTAGGACGGCAGTGCTTTTGTTTTTCACGTCCAAAGAAATTTTTACTGCTCCTTTCTTTCTTTTCATTTTATACTTTTTTTTAAAGGCATTCGTGTTTTGGCTTTGAGTCATTACACAGTCTTTCTCTCTTTGTTTGGAAGTAGATCACATCGAGGAAGGTAGCCTGAGGCCTTGGATCCACGAGGCAGCTCCTGGCTCTGATGACCTGGTGTTAAAACGAGGAACAAGCTGCTTTTACTCTTGGCTCCCGGGCAGACGCGCACTACTGTTTCACAGCCTACTGAGCCTCTGGCTGTTAGAGAGGCTGTGGAAAGATCTAGAATATCAAACCTCCTCTAATCTCTGTCAGACATCAGTAAATAGAGACATCTCATGAATCTCCACTGATCTAGGTCCATCAACAGATGTAAAGGAGCAGGACTGCGATGATAGGGAAGCAACAGGGTAAATAAGCTTTTTAGAATGGGACAGGAGACGGAAGAGTGTCACACAGACAGCCACTTCAAAGGTGTTTATATGTGCGAGTATGTTTTAAAGCTTTGTTTTTGTGTAACGTATAATTGTAATTTAAACTTAAAACATAGCCCTGCTCTTTTGTCATTTCATGGTGACTTTGGAATTAAAAATGACAAGGTGTCATTGTATTCAACAAGCAATAACCTAAAAATGAAGTCGTTTGAAAACGGCGAGCGTGAATAATTCATTGGTCACTGCATTCATTATGAGTTCCAACAGGGAAAAGCGCTGCAGAAGCACGTACACTGATTTGATCCATTCTTGAGGATAATTTTGTATCCAAAATTACATGTGAGTTTTGGTTTTAAACGATGAGATAGAGATTCTAATGTTAGCATATTAATACTTCATTTGTATTTAATTATTTATTATATTTATTTTAATAACATGCCAGTTGTCATTCTTAATATTACCCAACAGTTACCATAAAATCACAAAAGAGCGGGAGAATGTATGAATTTTTGAATTACAATTATGTAGGGCTGGACAATAATTCAATATCAATATATATCACAATATCAAAGGTTTCACTAATAATTCAATATTTCAATATACTTTATTTACAACATCTGTCATTGACTAATGTTCATTACAGGGAGATGTCATCAGTTCAGTGCACTCAGTTTAAAATGTAGTTTTGTTTGATGGTGATGTCATCAAACTTAATAAACTTTGTGATCAAAATTAATAAATATATCACAATATAAATGTTGGCCATATCGTCCAAAAATCTAACTTATAAACTGTTTATACACCTAATGCTTGCACAATTAGTGTATTTCATTAATAACATTGTTTCAGAGCATCTAAATAATGATGATAAAAATAATAATTTGGGACAAACATCTGGAAATGATGGAGACTCCCAACCTTCCAAGTGTAAGATCCAATTCTCTGAATAGTGTTTTGGTGTCTAAATAACCGGTCCAAACCCAACTGTGATCAAATTATTTCCCTAAAAGCGGTGTTTCCACCAATAAACATAACATCATAACACTTAATTTCTAGGTTATTATTTTTATCTTTTTCTTATCTTCATGATACTCTCACAATGTGCTGTATCTGTATCTCTGAGCTTCAAAGAGGCTCTAAAGGACACATCAAACCCAATTGTTCATCCTTAATTCTGGAAAATACTGGAACGTTCCTTGGTTCCCTGACTGTGCTCTGAGTGGGGGATTCATTTCAATAGCTCCATTGACGCTGTAACGGACAGACGCCACTTGAGGAATCCGAGGTATCTGATACCTGTCTGTTTGGTCAACAGGACTGTGGTAACCAGGCACTAGAGTATGAAAGAGATCCTGGATGGAGGGAGGGAAAGGAAAACATGCTTCCACACAGTGTGAACTGGCTCAGGACGGAAAGGACAAAGGGGTTGTGTTGAATTGGTGGAATCTGTGGTTTAAAACTGTAGTATTTTTACCTTAAAATTACAACTTCAAACTTATTGTGATGTTTCACTGGGCTGTAATAGAGAGAATAGAGTGAATGTTGCTGCTACTGCAGGCTCAGCACTGCAGAAACTGCACTATGTAACTTTTGGAGGACAGTAGCCATAATACAGTCCGCTCTATACTTGCTTGGTTTAGAGGAACTATCATTAGGGATGCACTGATCCAATATTAGGATCGGATATCGGATATCGATATTAAGAAAATGAGCTGGATCAGGTATCGGATAAACAGGCCAATCCATGAGACCGATATTTTGAATTGCACTGATATTGATCAGAGCACGCTGACGTATGTCTGGACTGCCGCTGCTGCCCGTGTCTCACTCGTGTTTTGTTTGATGTTCATTTGTGTTGAATTATTGACTGTCTGTCTGCGTGGGGACCTGGTTTCTCCGCTGCTGGCCGGGGGTTAGCTGTGTGCTACTTCTGATGTTGACGGCTGGCCCGCTGACCAGAGGAGCCCATGCCCATCACTACACTTCTGCAACTTCCTGCCTGTCTTTGCCGTTTCTTTCGGCCGGGACTGTAGATTGGTGAAACCTGCTGTCCATCATCGTTGTCTGCGGTTCATATTCTGCTCTCACTGTTGTTGGCTGTGGCTGATGTTGACTGAAGGAGTTTGTCACGTTTTGCCACTGCTTTGCGGATAGCGATTTGCTAACACCCGAGCTAGCTGCTGCCGAGGAGCGTGTCCAGGTGACTGGAGTGACTAGAGACTCTGCAGCTGTGTCGACCCGATGGTTTATATACATTTATATCTACCCGCGTGGTCAAACTGCTACTACTTACAATGACAATCAATCATGGGACACACACTGGACGCTATTCACTTTAATTTTATTTTATTTTATGTGTTGTTTTGTACTCTATGCATTACTATGTCTTTTGATGTTCTTTGTACTGTGTATTATTGTAAGCACTATATAAATTAAATATATTATAATAATTATTATTATTAATCATTTTTATATTATTATTTATTATTTGAAAGCTTACAATGTTTAGTTACTGATTGTATTTGACCAAGGTCTTTGTTTATTCTCAGGTTCAGTTGCTAGATTTTATTTTGGATTTCTGTTTACACTAAATATTTCAAAATAAACTGTTTACTGTTTGTGTGTTTGACAAAGTGAAGCCACTTATCTCCATTTTGGGCTGATACATTATATTTATTTTAAGAAGTTTGACTCTGCTGTGCCAAGGTCCTGCACAGCTGTTCATTTCAGCGACGAATAAATAGCATTTCACTATATTTGTGTTAATTAGTTATATTTTGTTAATAGTTTTGTTAGTAATGTTTAAGTCAATCGTTACGCCTTAACTGTCTCTCCCACAAGGTGAGGTCTATGCTTTATTAATTGAACAATGGTATCAGGTATCGACCGATACGCAAAGTATATGAATCGGTATCAGAACTGAAAAAGTCGGATCGGTGCATCCTTAGCTATCATCACAAATGATGAAGCGTTCATTGGAAAAGTTTTGAAAAGATTAAAATATCGCTTTCTGGCTGAATCTGAGCAGAACAAATAAAATAAGCCAAATGAAGAATTCCCCTTCACTTTGTCTAAAGCAATAAACCCAGACAGGTAGAATTCCTCTTCGCTGCCAGAGGCCTTGGCTGACTGCAACTTTAAACAACAGTCCGTACGTCCAAGTCTTGGTCCAGCTCCCTATAAACTCCCCAACATCAGTCTCTGTGTATTTGCTCAAAGCAGCTGAATTGAAAACACCTGTTCTTCCATGTCTTGGGTGTGTGAGATATTTTTTCTGTGTTTAAATAGTGCACAAATCTGGCCAGAGCAAATTCAGAGTTAGCTACGGATATTCTTTACTGTCGCCACTTCTGTTTCCTCTATCACCTCGTCTGCACCTGGGAAGCTTCCTAGCTCAGCATTATCCACAGAGAAGGCAATTAGAACTGATTTCAATATTTGCCTCTGAGGAGAGGAACTTTCCTACGAGCTCATTCAGACATCGCCATGAATGAGGCTCAAACTTGCCCAGGCTGTTCTCCTCCTTTCACTGATGGAAACATCACTTATAGGGAATTAATTTGATTACAGTGGGGTTTGATCAGCCTTTCCACTCAGGCCAGAGATTCCAGACGCTACACACTATTCGGAGATGGATCTCTGCTCTGTGAGGTTGGGAGCCTCAATAACTTCCAGGTGTTTGTCTCAGATTGTTGTTTTTATCACTGTTGGAGGCCCAGAGACATTGTTATTATGAAATGCACCCATTTCAAGTATTAGGTGTATAAATAAAAAGGTTTTAAAGCATTTTGTAGCATATAATTATAATTCAAAATGGTCAATTTCAAAATAACAATAATACATACAAACTACCAGTCGTTCTAATAATGTTTATATATATAATGCTTATTTTCATTCATTCATTCATTATCTGTAACCGCTTATCCAATTCAGGGTCGCGGTGGGTCCAGAGCCTACCTGGAATCATTGGGCGCAAGGTGGGAATACACCCTGGAGGGGGCGCCAGTCCTTCACAGGGCAACACACAAACATTCAGTCACACCTACGGACACTTTTGAGTCGCCAATCCACCTACCAACGTGTGTTTTTGGACTGTGGGAGGAAACCGGAGCACCCGGAGGAAACCCACGCGGACACGGGGAGAACACACCAACTCCTCACAGACAGTCACCCGGAGCGGGAATCAAACCCACAACCTCCAGGTCTCTGGAACTGTGTGACTGCGACACTACCTGCTGCGCCACCGTGCCGCCCTAATGCTTACTTTGATTATTTTTATTTTTTGTGATATTTTAGGGAAATCAATCATAACACACTACTATATAAAAACAATATTACTGTTTAATTATTGTGTCATTTCACTTCATGAGAATATTTCCTATGTGCATTTTCCTGATTCCAAAATGACCGACTTTTTCTCAAGCAACTAGGGTTTAATATGTCATAAGCAAGATTACAAAACTCTGTGATGTCTTCCTAGATCTCAGAATTAACAGACGGCATCTGTGACACGGTTCTGTGCACCGAAAGCTCTTGTTCACATTAAAAGCCTCATTCAGATTCACTCGGCTCTCGTCTGCCACGGAAAACGAAACAGCTTCAAATGGGGAGAAGGAAAGTGAATCACAATTAAGGCAGAGTTGATGGCTCCTTATTGCAGCTCGGCTAAGATAGTCTGGTCTGATCAGCTGAAATAGCTCCATATCTGCACCCCCTCGGAATCTCACCAAAATGGTGCGGGCAGAAGACGAGGGCAATTTAATCTTCTCCTTAAGGAGCGCCATCTGTGCAAACGTAATCTATCATTATTGAGGGTGTTTTTCTAATGTCTCACAATTTGGCCCTGAGATTATTTTCTCAGAGTTGCAGAGTTATGTTTAATACGGCAAACCGGTAAATATTAAAAACAGTCGCGGAATTCAAAACGTGGGACTCAGGCGCCAAAACCTATTAAAGGCCCTGGCTGCTTGCTCCATTTCTAAAGCTGTCAAAGGAAGACTGTTTCAGGATTAGTTACAACAGAGGAATGTATGTAGAACCTGAATCAGACTCTGAATAGACGCTGATCAGTGATAAAAGTTGATTATAGAAATATAAATCTCATATATTTTTTTCCAGTATTAGGTTCATATTTTCCCAGTCTTCCACATAGAAACACAGTTCTGGAGTCTTGACACGTTTGTGACCACCTTTGGTCAAAATACTACAAGGACCAAACCCCACGCTGTCTTAACAGCCCTGTTCAAAATGGCCGCTTTCAGCATCTGTTTCTACTGATGCTTCGTTCCCTTTCCTCTCGGTTCTCATTTCTCCGTTTTTACTCTGTTGTGTTATTCCTCTGCACTCGTCGTTTCTGTTTTGCTCCATTTCATCTTGTCCTGGGAAAAACTCAAACGAGGGGGCGGTGCAATTTTAAAGTCTCTGCACTTTATGCTCAATTTATCCCATGTTTACAGATTTCACTGAAATCACAGAAAACACACTGGGTGGTCTTGTTATACAGTCTTCAGTTTGGTGGGCTCCAGGTACTCTCATTAGAGTGCACATGCACCGAACCCCCTCACATCTAAAGACAATAAGTTGTTAGTCACAGTCTGAGTTCGTAAAGACTAAGGGTCTTGCAGTGTCACTATTTGCATGAGCCAAAAACCAGCACTGCTCTCAAACACAACTGATATTATAGTAACGTCAAAACACGTCAAGGTGAAACACAACTAATCTGTTTCACCACCTCGAGCAGAAGCACCCAGCTGAGTTCAAGGAAAGTAAAAAAAAATGCTATGAGAAGAACTGAGCAGCCAGTGAGCTCTAACCCAAACACTGACTCAGCAGAGCATTCATTCTCTATGTGTTGTTACAGTGAAGTTTTAAATGTATTTTTAAGGATATATTTATTTTTTTTACATTTGCTTTTAATGGAAATCTTGGTAAACAAAATAATGTTTAACATTCATGTTGTCGCAATAGTTTTTTTCATTCATCATCTGTAACCCTTATCCAGTTCAGGGTCGCGGTGGGTCCAGAGCCTACCTGGAATCATTGGGCGCAAGGCGGGAATACACCCTGGAGGGGGCGCCAGTCCTTCACAGGGCAACACATACTCACACCTACGGACACTTTTGAGAGGAAACCGGAGCACCCGGAGGAAACCCATGCAGACACAGGGAGAACACAGCAACTCCTCACAGACAGTCACCCGGAGCGGGTATCGAACCCACAACCTCCAGGTCCCTGGAGCTGTGTGACTGCGACACTACCTGCTGCACCACCGTGCCTCCCACACCATTAATGTGATAAATATTGTGATATTATATCAGGGTCAAATCACCCAGCCCTACACCGAGTGTGGCACGACTCTAACAAATCTCTTATGATTCTGTTCAGACACTGGAAATTTCAGTTTATCCTCTTTTTCTCCTGGATCATCACCATCTCTAACACATGTACTTCCCTTTCACTGGCCTCTACCATTTTATCACCGCTGATGTAATTCTTAGCATCAGAGACGACCACAGGTGTCTCCTTAGAACATGCTCCTTAGAACATGTGGAGACCCTGACAGATCTCCCTCTTCCCTATTTGCACGTCTTAGTCACACACCATTGACTGCTGAAAAGGGAGGATGGTGGGGGGGGGGCAAACAGAACGTTCTTAATGGTGGACGGTGTCTGAAATGATGACAGGGCAGCATGGGTGCACATCACTCTGCCAGTCAGGCAGAACTCAGCTAATGAACCCTGGGCTTACTGCACATTCCTCTGTGTCCCTGTTAGAGATGGATGGAGACTAGAGGCATTCATCATCTCTCTATGGCCCATTACCCTCACTGATGACAGCCAGAGACCAGCACTTCCCTTACCCACCTTGTTCCGTTCGCTGCAAGAAATGTTGGCTCTGGGTCACAGTTTCTCCTTAAGAAACATGGCGGTTGAGGTCAGTAAAAAGTCCAGAAAAAATGGATCCAAGATCAGCACCATTCTGGAGCACACAAGGGATGTTTTGGATGAACTGGACTAGCCCCTTTTGACAAGTTAATCATTCTCTCTAATAGGCTCGGAGATCCACTGCGCCACAAGTTCTGTTTGGGAACTGCAATATTTTCCAAAGGAGATGAAAGCTTAGTCTCTTCAAGAGCTTTCAAAGGAAAGATGTCGGTTTCAACCATGGGCAGATATTTTTGTTAAAGCATAAGTGGTTTGAACTCCACAGTTTTCTGCTTTCAGTAAATGTTCCTTGTAATGTAAGTGATGATTTGCTGGGAAAATATAATGACCCACTGTACTTTAATTACAACACCGAACAGATTACACTACAATTATGTTGTCATTACCATATTATCAGCATCTGATTTATGTATTATGATTGCTCCTTCTAATTGCAGTTATTAATAATATTAATTAAAGCAGTCAGCTTGGGTTTCCAAAGCAGTGTTTAAAATGTACACATATTTTGGATTTGAGCTCTAAAATCTGCTCTAGCAGCTTTGGCTTCAATTTCTGGCATTAGATATACAGGGATGCTAGAGTCACTCGTGCATTCATCCATTTTTACCACTTCATCCTGTTCAGGGTTGCGGGTGGTCTACCTGAAATCATCTGGAACAAGGCAGTGTCACACTATGGACATTAACCAGCCCATCACAGGGCATCACACACTCACACAGATGCTAAAGCTATCATTTGTTAATTGGTATTGAAACATTGGCAGCTTCAATACAGAGATTTGGCCTGCGTCTCAGATAGCGTCATACTCCCTACATGGTGTATTCCCTCACAGATCATAAAACTATGTGCAGAAAGATATGCATATCATAGCTGAATATATACATGGTTTCATAATCAGAGCTAAGACATGATACGCGAGTGCAGAAACTGTTATTTTATGACCTACACTATGCACTACATAGGGTGTAGGAAGGCATTTGACGTTCAACCTCAGTTCTTCCAGTGTGGAAACATCTCCAATCATCTCACAAATTTAGTCAAGAAGAATGTATTTATTCCACTCTCAGACAGCAACATTTTCTATATGATTGTGATAGATTCTATGACAAAAATGCTAATATGGCTAACATAAGACACGTCTTTTTCTTTACACTGTGAAACAAAGCAGGATCCTCTACACCATTAACATGAAGAGAAGGTAGGCTTCAGTGCTTTCTAATGCTGTGAGACCCTCTCCAGCACAGGCAGAAGAGCTATGTATGAGATAAATATATACAATTTTCTGCTTACATTGGTGCCGCCGAGCAAAGCAGGACACTCTGTCCCCAAAATGACGACAGCAAAAATAATAATGTTACCGAAATACATTTACTGAAGTTATGAGCTGCATTATGAGCATTTTTAACAACCACACATATAGTGTTCTATGGGAATTGGAATGCATGAAGTAATTTATGCAACATTATCTTGATCAGAAAAAGGCTGACAAGTATAACACATTGCTGATACTTCACTGCATTTCTTATATACTTCAGTTATTCCACACCATAATTAATACACATAGGAATACAACCACAGTACAAGTATCTTGCCCATAGTTTATCAAGCTTGGCAGAACAGAATTGCTCATAAAACAGCCTATCTATTGACAACAGTTAAGCAGGCAGCCAAGAGCTGGTCCCAGAACAGCATGCATACTCTGAAAGCTCTGCTGCGTAAGGGCTCTGGTGCCCGGCTCCCTATTTAGGTTGTGTGCCTCCTGAGTGTTAGCTAAAATTGCCATGAGTAATCCCCTTAGTTCCGTCCCAGTATTAGCACAAATTCCAGCAGCCGCTACATGATTTCAGAGTGGCTCTGTGTGCTTTGAAGGACACTCATAATTGCTGGGGCCTAATAGGCCTGCTCTCGCCCCCTGCGCCAACAAGGGGGTTTTGAGTCCGATTCAGACGAAAACCATTACTCTCAAATTTATCTTAATAACGGAAGACACACCAAAAGCAGACTATTTGTTCAGCTGATAGAAACCCACACCCGCTGAGCCCCCAGTCCCCACTGACCCCGTCCACTCATGCCGTACTTTGAAGCTTTTAATCCAACTCTGCAGCGCTTTCCTTCCACAAGCGTTTGACAATTTTGGACCCGTGATGCAGATGCAGCACAAGTATCAAAAGAAAAAAATTAAAAAATAAACCAGGCTTCTCTATTTTCTCTCTGAAAGAGACTGGACTCTACAACTGTGATGACATTGCAAAGTCCCTAGCCCAGACGGAAACATGTTTGCAAACCCCCAATGCTCCTGACTGTACAATGTTCACAGCCGCAGTACTCGATCGTCATAAAAACCCAGCAATTTGTGTGGATTAAGTTAAATTTGAAATGACCTTTAAACCACTGGGTTCCTTTTCAAGGTCAATACACACACACACACACACACACACACACACACAAACACACATATATATTATCATCAATATATGTTTAGCTTGCAATACTTTGGTTCAGATTTGAGAGCATGCAGAATTTGCTGATCACTTCAAATGTTGCTCATCCCAAAAACCCTGTAGCCAGTTGAGCGCTTGAAAAAAGGTCCAATGTTTGTACGTAGCCCTGGCTGAGTAAAGTGGAGACAAACTAAATGTCTCACTGTCTCACAGGTGCTCGGACGGTAGAGAGACCTCAGAACATTAAAAAGCATCAAAAGGGTCCATTCCATTTCTGCTTCATGGGTGGGTAACAGTGACTTTTCCTTGCTGTTAAAGTTACATTACTTGGAAGGAATTGACTCGCAACACCACCACATGCGAGAAAGTAAACACAGACTAAAACTGGTACAAAACTAAACGATGTGAGTTACAGATGAGTTTCTGTGGTAATACAAACAGTGAATAAAAACGTAAAGACACGTTAAAGATCAACCGTGAACACGCCACCTTCAGCGTCCTACTCAAACATACCATTCCACCTTAAGAGATGAATGAACACAAACCTCAGGGAGATTTTGATTTTCCTACAGAATCGTCTATGTTGCCTTTAAGGTCATATTACACAATATTGTGACTGCAATTTATCAATAGTCAGCAATGCTAGCAAAGTTGTGGCTAACAAAATTACTATTTGAATTTGAGAGAGGAGATCAGAACACACACAGAGTGGATTAAATAGTGGATAAAAGTCTAAAACCCGAGGACTATATGACCCTGCAGTGTGACCCAGAGTGTTGCAGTGCCAGTACGAAAGTTCAACACAATATACACCTACCTGGGAGAAGTTGAGACCATTGAGTGGATGGCACTGCTCCTCCACCTTCTCCACAGCTCCTGTCTTCTTTTTCATCCTCTCTGCCTCCTGGGCCAGATACAGGTCCAGCACGGGCACCCCCCGGGTTTTTATGTCCGCCTCGGTCAAGGAGTTGACCATCAGCATCACCCACACGGGCCGCTTGCGTTCCCAATTCCCAGCTATGGCATTAAACAAGTAATCGGCGTACAGCCCCTTGCCTCTTTGATCAGGAGTCATCCAAGAGGGCATCATGAGTTTTACATACTCCAGGTGCCTCTTGAGACGCCGGTAGATGTCCCTGGGCAAAACATCCTGCAGATTTTCGCCCTGCGGGAGTAGCTGGCAGCTACTTAGAGCTGAAATGGTGTAAGGGTCTGTAAGGTCCAGCTCAAAGTAGACAATATTGCTTTCCTGGAAGGCCTTTTTGGAGTTTTCCGGAATGTAGTCCCACACCCGGGTGTAAGGGACGTGAATGGTGCCATAGAAGTACGAGGGTGGGTCCCTTTTTATTGTCCACAGGAAGGAGTTGAGTTCACTTTGCTAAAATAGAGAAGAGGGGTTTTTAGTATGATTATTTACTTCTTTGAACATTTTGTACATTTTGTTAAACCCAGTCTTTGAGTTAATCATAAAATATACCACAGTTAGTTCCGCCCCTGCACTTGGATTGGCTGAGAGATGTTCTAGCAGTGCCAATATTGCACAGCAGTGGAATTCTTACTGCAAATCTTTTGGTATTACTCCGCCACATACCCCAAAGTCCCCAGCCCAGACGGAAACATGTTTGCAAACCCCCAGTGCTCCTGACTGTACAATGTTCACAGTCGCAGTACTTGATCATCATAAAAACCCAGAAACTTGTGTGGATTAAGTTAAATTCTTACTGCAAATCTTTTGGTATTACTCTGCCACATATCCACAGCCTCACAATAATGTCAGTGCTTATAAGACAGCAGAGAGTCCCTGATAGAATGGAATTATTTTACCTCGCAGAACCTTTTTCCAGTGCTCTTCAACTCAAAACCCAACAATGAACAGCAACAACTAGTATATATGTAATAATACATTTCTGCTGCAGTACACCAGTGCCAAAATCTCACATAATAACATCCCTTTTCATGCATTATTTCTTAAATAATCAGATTACCCAATAACTAATGTAAAGCATGGTCATATATGTATATGTATATACAAATATATATATTTTGTTCTTCAGGGTGCGGTAGAAATTTGACGACTGTGTTACTATTTTCCATAATGTGTTATCGCTTGCATGATGACAGAATAAACAAAGTGTCCCTGACAAGCAAGACAACGAAAAAGCTCATTTCACAATGAAATTGCATGGCAGCGATGTAGCATGTCATAAACTGGCATTTCATACTGGAGCTAAGAATGTCTGCTCACAGGAAAATGGCCTTTAGGAAATAACACTTTAGTGAATGTTTATTCAAAAGCTGATAACTGGCGCAATGGGCTGTTAATATGTCATTAGGGCAACAATACACATTGGCGCAGGGAGAACATCAAGCGCCTAATAAAGTCATTTCACCAAGGTACTTTACTTTCACATTAAATTAAATTAGCTTAATTACATCTGAATGTTTCATCAGATTGAAACCAAACACAAAATGGTACAAAAAAAAAACACTTTTGTGTTTCCTGGCAGGGGATTGTATGAATATTTAAAAGTTATGTTTTGTTGTAATGGGGTCATTTCAAAGTACAAGAGGCCAAAATGTAATATTTGATCTTCCACAGTGAGAATCTCTAATCAGCTGCAGTGAACAGGTTGCTGTTTTTACATTAAGTCAATCTTGAGCTGCTCCATATGGCCAAAAGACCCAGCCTACACAGCCAAAAACTAGGGCTGAATTCACTGTTCATTTATGAAACCCAGTAATATTCAGTGTGGATAAAGTTTATTTGCCAATGTTTTTTTGTTAAACATACAAATGGTTCTCCAAACAGTTAGGGCGTCTTTAGGTGTAAACAATTGAAAACGTTTCAAGATTAGTAGTTCAAGACATTTGACTTCACACAGGTTTTATGAAATGAAAATGAGACTCTGAATACACTTTTAAGGTAACAGCATGGCATCAAACTAGACATCACTACTCCAGGCGATTCAACATTAGGGATTTTGCATTACTTAATGTCCCAGTTGTTGTGTTGGTGAAATAAAAAGTGAATCTTCAAGACATTATGCTATTTCTGGTCATAGGTGAATGTCAGCAAAAACTCTAGGTTAAATTACTTCACATACATTTTTACATCAATCTTATCATACAGAAAACGTATCCTCTGCATGTGACTTTGATACTTTACTGTTCAAGTCGCAGTGATGATTCTACATGAATAAAATTCTATAAAAATACACATATATTGTTGGTTTATGCTTAGTCCTGGTCTATGCCCTCTGTTCAATTGAAATCACAATTTAAACGCTGGGTAAACCAGAACTAGGCTTAATCATTGTCTGGGAAACCATCTCTAAGAGTTGCCTCAGATGTCTACATTTTTTATTAATGAAAGAAAACACTGAAAACAAATGCCATAATAAGTGTATGAAATAGGTGTATGAAGCACACACATGAGTCATATATCATTTTACTTCAGGCTATAACTTTTCTCAAAATGTCACAGCTGGAATTCAATGAAAATTCTGTGGATGATTTACATTCTGAAAGTGTATTATGAAAGAAAATGTGGTTCTGCAGAGGTTCACCTTTTTGTTGCTCTAGGTAGGTCATAAAAGTTGACGTATTTACCTACCATCTCTTTGCTAGAATTGCTTTAATGACTAAAAATGTGCTTAATCTAAACCTGCTGCATGTAGTTCAACAATCTCGATTCACTTCTCCACCATCTATCTACTAGTTTTTAAACAAAACGTGATTATCCAAAGGCTTACTTTGGTGTTAAGGTCGCAGCTGGAAGGCTCTCTCGGGTTCCGCGGACTGGCCTTCACCAGGACGGCGAGGCAGGCTTGAATTAACGCGCTCCAAGCCAACAGCATCGCGGTCACCGTGTGCAAACTTTCGCTGACTTTTTTTAGCAGCTCCTTTCTCTGCTTTCACTCATCTTCCTCCTTCCGAGTCCACTTCTGTGAGACGTCCACGCGTGTCACTGTAGGTTTTTGCCATGTTGTCGGCAAAAGTGGGTGGTTAACTTACCTGTTCCCCTCGGGACTGAGGAAAACCTGGCTGAATTCAGCTAAAAGTGGCCGACACCGGCGTATGTTAGAGAAATATGGCCATGTTGTTGTTTGTGTTTGTCTGTTAATGTAGTCATTTAACGCGGTGCTGTGTCTTTTAACCTTAACCTTATCTACCAGCGAGCCAAGTTTTTAAACGACACACACCACACACACGCTTAAATCCCTCACACACTCGGAGTTTGACCGCTCCAACACAACTTTTCTGTCAGAAAAACGATGAAAAGTGAAGTTAAAGCGGAGCAGCGCTAAGTTTCTCCTCCGCCACAGCAACAGGTCGCTGTAACCGTTAACGGTTAAACTTTAAATTTAAATATTTAAAGTGTAACGGTCGCCTCGGTGTGCGCGTGTCGCCTAAGACCTGTCACTCCGCCTGATGTTAATGGCTAACGTTGAGGAACCGATAGTCTTCTTGAAGAGAAATAGCCACATTTTCTTCTCAAAGTCCGAGGACGCGGGTCGACAGCCGCTGAGGGAGCAGTGAAAATGAAGTCCGCGAGCATCACTGACAGAAAAAAAGGACTTTTTACCACCACCCCCCCCACCCCAACTGCCCCCTCCTTAAAACTACCCCATACTGCGTGTGCAATAATCTGATTGAAGCGCTTTTCTGGAGAGGAGGAGCGAGACAGGGAGGGAGTTTGCCTAATCTGCAGAATAATACACAATCCCGTGCAAAATTGTAGCACCCCTCGTCAAACAAGACGCTTTTGATTCCTTTTAAGTATAAGTTAATGGTATCCTGAAGCAAACGTGAACATGACGTGTCTGCAGATATTAGAGTCCACTTGAATTTACTAGAAATGAATCTAAGACAAAAGGTCTATGTCTCTGTAACTTTTGCTCACTAGTGATTCTTTACCTTTCCAGAAGTTTGTTTTCAGTTTGAGACATTCACTTATATTCAAGAAAAGAAAGATTATGACTGAACATTTTATATAACAATTTTATTTTCTGTTAAAGAGCAATTCTACTTATTTATACTATTTCCTGTATAAACCAACAGTTATGACTTAAAACAGTCATCCCAGGGAGGTTTGATTTTCTCTGTTCTTCTCAATCAGAACCAGAAGTCTGTGAGTGTATGTGTTTGTGTTTTCTCTCTGTCGGAGTGTGTATGTTGTTTGAGATCTTTGGGACATTTTTACTTCTCATACATCTTTTATTTGTCATTTATTTCATTAACAACATCTACATTATTACAGAATCACAGACATATTTCCACAAAGGCAAACGTGACAAATGTCTTATTTTGAATAAACTTGGACATGAAGAGGTTAGGTTAAAATGTGGGTTAGGTGTAGGCTGATTATTAGAGGTAAAGGTGTAAATAAGTTAATGGAAACCCCTACAGAGACATGAATACAAGTTTTTGTGTGTGTGTGTGTGTGTGTGGGCAGGGTTTGATTGTTAATGGAATGCTGTAATTAGTGAAGTGGTAAGCCTAACACACTGGGCTGAGTGAGGGACGTCCTGTAGCTGCTTTATTCTGGTTAGTCTGCAGCAAACCCACATATCATTTACATTCAAATGCAGCCTGTTGAGGCCCAGGCCCAGTGTGTGTGTGTGTGTGTGTGTGTGTGGCAGGTACAGACGTCTGAGTAAACAACATGTTTGGAAAGGAGTGCTGTTGGGGGGTGTGTGTGGGGGGAGGGGGGGGGGGGGTGTAGTTTGTGAGACACAAGGGTCAAGTTGTAACGGTATAATATACACTCAGTAAAAGACTATGGCACACTGTGAAAGCTTATTTGTTATTGTAACAATAACCTGTTAGAAATCTCCAATAAAACTTACTGGAACCCAAATAGAAAGTTAACAACAACAGAAGTACATTATTAGACGATGTGAACACATTGGGGAGCAGAAGTTGGTTGAGTGAAGGACATCTGAAAATGGTAGTTGGCTTTTATATTCTGTTCAAACTTAATGAGGAATGGCCCAATTACTTGGAAATATGTTCTTCCATTGAAATTTGAGAGATTTTTCCCAATTTCTGTAAAGTTGTTTTTCTGGAGATTTAAGGTATTGTTCACATTATACATCTCCAGATAAGTCACAGTGCAAAACATGGCGATTACACCTTATTGAACTGAAAGGGGATATTATTAATACATATTCATAAATGCACCAATAAGAATTATCAAAAATCAAATGGGATTAAAGACGTTACATTGATTTGTGTTAAAACTAAAGAACATTTTTCACTTCTAATTTAACATTAACAATGTGATGTAAGTTATTTGTTTGTACAATGATGATTTGCTCAGTAGGATACCCCCAACTTTTCTGACTGCAAATTTCTTACTCTGAATCTGAAGGTGTTTTTAGAGAATAATTAGCTTTATTCAGTAAATAAATATAAAATAAAAGTTGGAATATGTTTCCATTGCCTAGAGTGTTTATCTATATCGTGTATTAACTTAATGCCACAGGCATCTAACTTCCTTACCATAAAACTCCATAATAAAAACACAGCCAGAAAAACTGTGATTAGTGCCATCTAGTGGTGAGAAGAACTTGCCCCAGTGGAGGGCAACCCTTTTTCATTCATTATTCCCACCCCTCATACAAGACTTCAGAAAAAAAATAGAAATGATAAAGACTTTTGTAAAAGATATTTTAAATTATTATTATTTTTTTTCAAATTTAGATTCCAAATCTGAAGGTGATTTTTGTGGGTATTTTTTAAGTCCATATGTGTGTGTAAATGAAGATAAAGACACATCGCAGTGACTTCCCATAGACTTTCATGGGGCGAAGAAAGAACGAGAAAATTGTGTATTATTCACTAATACAGTATTGTAATATTTTTCAGCAGTTGTGTATAATTGCTTTTCAGTATTTTCATGCAGATTTAACTCCAGTCATGGGACTGGGCCTTAACTTTAGAACCACTAGGACTCAACACCACTCTTAACACATTCACATAACTGTAGTCACTTTATGAACTTTGTACTTATTCTCAATCTGTTGAGTTTCTAACAGTATTCCGTTGGTTAATCTGTAGCTTACACGTGTGTCCAATCACAGGCTCTTCTCTAACATCTCTAAAACAGTGTTGTAATAAACTGAAGATGATGCTCATCTGGGACTACTTTACTGCATCCTGACTGTGGAGATATCTCACATAGTGATGTGTATTTTCACATTTCACTTTAGGGTGAGAGACAAATGAAGGTCAAGCAGCATTAACTGTAAAGAAAGAAGGGTGTGTGTCTTATTTAAACAATGCTGAACTGACTGCCTTTGTGTGTGTGTGTGTGTGTGTGTGTGCGTGTGTGTGTGTGTGTGTGTGTGTGTGTGTGTGTGTGTGTGTGTGTGGTTAATAGTAGATAGCGGGTGGAGTGGTCCCCTGCAGTGGACCACTCCACTTAATGAACTTTACAGCACAGTTGGAGAAGTATAAACATAAACACACACCCACACACACACACACACACATATGTATTTGCAGAGTGTAATTAAGTATTACAGTACTGTCCTGAAATTAAGGGTGGTAAAGGTGGTGGGGTTGTGGTGGTGGTTTCCTACCCTCCTTCAAAAGTTACTTTTTAAGCGCTGAGCCCAGAGTAGTGTCACGATAATGTTGAAGCTGCAATTTTAATTGAAAAATAATACCTAGTGTTGCTTTAAGATATATTTGAGGGTGTGTGCTGCAGTAAAGCGCCTTGAACTGATACTGGTTTCCATTTCTAACCACTGACTGAATCCTGGCTCAAAATGTGATTAATTTTCCAGTCACAATCTCATGTTTAATGCTTTCTGTTCCACTCCTGAAGCCCTCAGTGAGTGAGCACACTCAGCTCTATCTGCCTAGAAGCCACAAAAAATAACTCCTGCTTGAATAGCTCTAGGCGACTGTCTGTGAGGAGTGTGGTGTGTTCTCCCTGTGTTTGCGTGGGTTTCCTCCGGGTGACTGTCTGTGAGGAGTGTGGTGTGTTCTCCCTGTGTCTGCGTGGGTTTCCTCCGGGTGACTGTCTGTGAGGAGTGTGGTGTGTTCTCCCTGTGTCTGCGTGGGTTTCCTCCGGGTGAATGTCTGTGAGGAGTGTGGTGTGTTCTCCCTGTGTTTGCGTGGGTTTCCTCCGGGTGACTGTCTGTGAGGAGTGTGGTGTGTTCTCCCTGTGTTTGCGTGGGTTTCCTCCGGGTGACTGTCTGTGAGGAGTGTGGTGTGTTCTCCCTGTGTCTGCGTGGGTTTCCTCCGGGTGACTGTCTGTGAGGAGTGTGGTGTGTTCTCCCTGTGTCTGCGTGGGTTTCCTCCGGGTGAATGTCTGTGAGGAGTGTGGTGTGTTCTCCCTGTGTCTGCGTGGGTTTCCTCCGGGTGACTGTCTGTGAGGAGTGTGGTGTGTTCTCCCTGTGTCTGCGTGGGTTTCCTCCAGGTGACTGTCTGTGAGGAGTGTGGTGTGTTCTCCCTGTGTCTGCGTGGGTTTCCTCCAGGTGACTGTCTGTGAGGAGTGTGGTGTGTTCTCCCTGTGTCTGCGTGGGTTTCCTCCAGGTGCTCCGATTTCCTCCCACAGTCCAAAAACACACGTTGGTAGGTGGATTGGCGACTCAGAAGTGTCCGTAGGTGTGAGTGAATGTCTGTGTTGCCCTGTGAAGGACTGGCGCCTCCTCCAGGGTGTATTCCCGCCTTGCGCCCAATGATTCCAGGTAGGCTTTGGACACACTGCGACCCTGAACTGGATAAGCGCTTACAGATAATGAATGAATAGTTATTTTTGAAAGCCTTTTAAGCATTTTACACATTAAAAGCTTCAACTCAAAAAAGTAAGGAATATTTTATTGTGTCTCAATAAAATGGGGTTGTGGGGCTGTGGGTTCAATACCTGCCTCGGGTCACTGTCTCTGAGGAGTGTGGTGTGTTCTCTCTGTGTCTGCGTGGGGATACTTTGGGGTCTCTGGTTCCCTCCCACAGTCCAAACACATATGAAGGTTTATGTGAGTGACAGGGTGAGTCTGTGACTGTCCCAAGCAAGCACACACACACATCCCCAGCCTTCATGCATTATACCATTAGTGTTCAGTCTGAATAGTGATGCAGGCTGTATGTTGGCTGCTATTCATTGGCTGAAAGGCTTCCACCTGCCGGGTGCTGTTTTTAGAATCTGATAATGGACCTTTTCCGTTATCATTAATTAGATACCGGACCCTGCACTGCCGTAAACAATAACAAGAACAATGACGCCCAGGCGGCTCGTGAGACTCGGTGGAAAGAAGCTTTTAAAGTCAACAATAACGGCTCATACCCACAGACAACCTTAGCAAGGAGTGTGTTTTATTTCCCCTTCTTCCTCTACACCTCCCATCCACTTCATTACCCTACTATTGATGTGTTTGTGCCTGGCGTCACGTTTGCTTTAGTAATGTGCTATAAGGAGCGTTCCTAGGGCCGTATCAATCTCAGATCTGTTTTCTCAGCTGTTAGGCCACGGTGGGGGCTTGTTTTTAAGACTGGGAGTTGCTACTATAATTTACCGCTGGACTTTGCAACCCCTGGCAACCGCAAAGCAGCCTTTGGGTGAATACTAAAGGCCAGTGGCATGTCCAGATTCATGCTGTGTCCCAAACTGTGCACTGTTCACTATAAAGTGGTGTCCATAATAGTGCACATATTTCAGGGCACTCAAACCATCCCACAATGCACTGCAATAATTAGTGTACAAATGATGTTTCCTAGTGGATAACGGGCACTCCTTATTCACTACAGAACCCATGTGAAGTAGTGTCCAAAGCTGCCCACTACCTGAGTTCAGTTCTCCATAATTGTGCACTATATAGTGAGTAATGTGGGGAATAGTGAGCAGGGAGAATTTTTAAAACTTTTTACACTTTAACAGTACTTTAATTTACAAAAGTACTTTAAAGCATAGGAGAGATTTAGTATTCTTGCTCCTGGGCTCCCCCTACATTTCGTGAGCGTAATTCACTTTTACAGCATTGTCCTGAAATCAGAGGGTGGTGTCCTATACCCTTCTCCGAAGGTTACATATATAGTGCAGCTTCTGCAGTGCTGAGCCTGAAGTAGTAAAAACAGAGGCTTCATTCTCACTTTTACAGGTCACTGAAGCATTGTATTAATGTAAAAATTATACCTAGTGTTTCTTTTAATTTGTTTTCATTTCCACAAAAAATGAACTGAAGGTCACTCCCTCTTCCCCTCGTACTGGCTTCTGGAGTGAATATGTTTTCATGAAAAAAATAACAGTAAGTTGACTTTTGCTCTTTAGTGATGGAGAGCTGGGAATTTAAGGTGGAAGAGGAAGGGTCGAATGTGGGAAAGTGGACGCCCCGCGCTGCTAAGGTAGGAAACCAGAGACGTTAGAAAAATGCCATGCGTGCGTCTCGAGTTCCCAGACGGCCACCAGTCGACTCCAGTCGGATCAAATAAATGGACGGGAATCAAGTCCAGATGCTGGAACACAGCGGCGCTCTGTTTAAAGCAGTAGGCCGAAAAAAGGGATACACACAGACGCGGAGGGAACGGCGTTCCAGGACTCTGGTCATGTACTTTTTATAAAGAGTGTCTGACATTAAATAAACACTAGTTTTACACCAGCGTGGCTTTGACAGAGTCAGCTTCACAAACATCACAGAGTCTGAGCCACTGAGCTCCACATCCATAGAACAACAGGGTGGGTCTGAAAGGATGTGGAGCTGTGAGGAAGGCTTCAAGAAAAAAAAAGGAAAAGAAAGGAAATATGCAGTACTTTTCCAACACTCCCCCTCTCCCTTTCTTCCTCTCTCTCTCTCTCTCTCTCTCTCTCTCTCTCTCTCTCTCTCTCTCTTCCTCTCTCTCTCTCTCTCTCTCTCTCTCTTTCCCTCTCTCTCTCTCTCTCTCTCTCTCTCTCTCTCTCTCTCTTTCTGTCCCTTTCTCTCTCTCTCTTTCTCTCTCTCTCTCCCTCTCTGTCGCGCTCTCTCTCTCCCTCTCTGTCACTCTCTCTCTCTCTCTCTCCCTCTCTTCCTCTCTCTCTCTCTCTTTCTCTCCCTCTCTCTCTCTGTCTCTTTCTCTCTCTCACTCTCTCTCTCACTCTGTCGCTCTCTCTCTCTCTTCCTCTCTCTCTCTCTCTCTCTCCCTCTCTCTCCCTCTCTTCCTCTCTCTCTCTCTCTCTCTCTCTCTCTCTCTCTCCCTCTCTCTCTCTGTCTCTTTCTCTCTCTCACTCGCTCTCTGTCGCTCTCTCTCTCTCTTCCTCTCTCTCTCTCTCTCTCTCTCTCTCTCTCTCTCTCTCTCTCTCTCTCTCCCTCTCTGTCGCTCTCTCTCTCGCACCCTGTAATCTATTCTGTCGTATCGAACAGTGCCCTGACCCTCAGTCTGCAGTGGACCGGAATGTTCCTCGCGGTCGGTTCACTGTGTTTACAAACAGCCCAAACACTGTGTTCCTGAACTGTGGAGCAACTGTGGGCTGTGGAACAGGGGAACTGTGTTCCCTGACTGATGGAGTGGCGTTCCCTAAAGAACTAAGCTTCCAGTGTCAGTGGATGGCCTCAGTAAGACGTCTGAGGCTGAATGCAATGAAATCCCAACAGCACCATCCCAACGTCCTAGAAGACATCCTAAAGACTCACTAGAAGAGCACAAGCTGTTACTGTGACAGCCGTTCACAAAGCTTTGGCCCGGTAGAGTATTATTAATTGGATAATGTTTCTAGAGTAGGATGATATTAATATTTGAGTACTTGAGTAAATGTGGCCATGTGACAGTTTCAGGTTTCTCCACCAGGGGGCAGCTCTCTCTGACCATCCGTCGTCTATAGCACACATAAGAAGGGTTAGATGGACAGACACATACACACAGAGACAGACGAGTGTTATGTAAAGCACACTCCTGCACTGTGAGGTTGTAGTGATTTGTCTCTCTGCTGTTTCCGGAGTCTTCTGTGACCCCTCTTTTCTCATTAATTACATCCTTTTGCCTTTAATAAGGTCTCACTCTGTAACCATGACGACAGAGTCCAGCTTCAGCAGCGTTTACAGTGCCCTGCGGATGTCTGACCACCAGTTAGTTGGTCACTTAGCTTTTTTCTTTCTATTTCACTTTTATTTTGCACTTTGGTTCACTCATAGGCTGCAATAGGGATGTTGTAGGTTGGTTATAAAGCTGTTATAGGGCTATTATAAGGATGATGAAGTGCTGTAACAAGGCTGTTTTAAGGCTCTTATAGGGCTGTTAATAGGCTGTTATAGGGCTACTATAGTGCTGTTATAAGACAGTAATAGTGCTGTAATAGGGCTGTTATTATGGGGTTGTCATAGTTGTTATTAAGGCTTTTAAAATGTTTTTTTTTTTTTTTTTTTCGTTAAGGCTTTTTTACAGTACTTTCAAAGACTATTTTAAGTCTGCTTTAAGGTTCTGTCTGTGAGTTTTAAAGCTGGTTTTATGTCTTTTCACCACTATTTTAATTTTCTTTAGTTGTTATAAAGCACGTTAATAGCCTAATGGTTTGGTTTGAAAGACCGTCTTTAAAGACATTTTAATGATTTAATGATTTTCAATGTTGATTTTAAGGGTATGTTTAAGATCGTTTTAAAGATGTTTAACAGTTTGTTTAAGGCGTTTTAATGATTGTTTAAGTGTTTTAAGGCTGTTTGTAAGACTGCTTTAAGTTGTTTTAACGTTGACACTAAGGCTTTATTAACTGTTTTAAATCTGTTTACAGGCCTTTTTCACAGCTGTGTTTAAGTCTGTTTTTAAGGCAGATTCTTGGCTGTTTTTTGAGGCTTTGATTCTTCACATAGTGTTAGCTTTCCTTGTGTGTGTGTGTGTGTGTGTGTGTGTGTGTGTGTGTGTGTCATTTATTCCCCACTAGTTCCTCTGCTATAATTTATTTAGTCTAATTTCCCCTCATCTGTGGATGTGGAGCTCGTGTTTTGGTGTGACCCCAATTCACTCTGAATCTCTGGGTGTTTACAGTAAACACACCATCACTAACATCAAATAGCTTTTAGCTGTTAGCCTCCAGATAAACACACTCACTTACACACACACACACACACACCAAACATTTAGGCATGTCTAACCCAGCACAGTGGGAAACCACACACACACACACACACACACACACACACATACACACACACACACACACACATCACAAACAAACCAGCAGCCCACTGACAAAGAGCAACCTTTTAATCACCTTCATATGTGTGTGTGTGTGTGTGTGTTTCAGTGTACATCCTGGTGTATGTCGATGTGTTTGTGTGTCTTTTCCTGCTGTGCTGGGTCAGACAGAACTGTGTGTGTGTGTGTGTGTGTGTGTGTGTGTGTGTGTGTGTGTGTGTGTGTAATCCCTATGTGTTTAAACTAATATTTCTCCGCAGCTGGAGATGGAGTGGTTGTACACAGGGTTCCCTCAGAGATGGTCAGATCAAACACACACACAGACACACACACACACACACACACACACACACAGACACACACACACACGCTCACTCACCTTTGGCGCAGAGCCACAGTCTGTCCGTCAAACAGAACTGGGTCAGCATGTCTACAGTGGACTCTCTGCAGCAGGGGACTTACATAGTGAACCTACAGAGAGACGCCACATCAGCTACACATTTACACCTGGCCTCCTTCCCTCAGCGTCCCAATAACGAGCCCTGTTTCAAAGCCTCCTCTTTTCAAACTTCTAGCACAATGCCACAGGACTCAGCTCAACACGCTTGGAGGGGGATGTTGGGAACCCATGTATGTAATGCCAGCTAGAGCAAGTATTGAGTTTGTAATGAGAGAGAGAGAGAGAACGGCTGAGGTGACTGACTGGATCAGGCACAGCAGTGCTACTGGAGGTTTTATACCCCTCCATGTCACTACTGGACTAATAAGAGTCCACCAAGCAAAAACATCTAGCCGACAGCGCCCCGTGTCACCGATGAAGGACTAGAGGACGACCAACACACACTGTGCAGTGACTGACTTTACATCTACAAGGTGGACCAACGAGGGAGGAATGTCTCACAGAGTGGACAGAGAGTGGGAACAGGGTTTAAAAACTCCAGCAACACACACAAACACACCACCACGGTGTCAGTGCAGCACTGAGAATGATCACCACCCAAGTCATACCTGCTCTCAGGGGGTTCTGACCATGGAAGAACAGGGTGAAATGGGGATAAGAAAGTAAGTACGAAGAGAAAAAGATGGACTACAGGACTACGAAATGATCCTGTGTGGTCAGTGGAGTTGAGAGAATGGACAATGAGTGCAGATACAAGGTAGGTGTTTGACTTGAAGGTAAAGGTAAACTAAACCCTACGGACGATATCCAACAGCCAATGGACGTACAGATAGGAATTAAGAAACTGAGATGATTTGGTGACAACGTTTGGACGGAAACATAGCAAACATACGGTATTCCCTGGAGTGGAACCCTCAAAGAAAAGGCAAGAGGGATTGTCCAACCCAATCCTTGAGGCACAAGGTTCATCCAACTTGACATGGGCGGGAGCAAAGAGGACAATCCTGAGGGCAATACTTTACCTAAGTAGCAACACTTTCAGGTCCTTGGCTACTTTCCCTGTACAGTAAGAACAAAGTCCCAACAACTATCACTCTTGCCCTCTGAGCTCTACTGCCATTCTATACAGTGGCCAACAGGGGGCAGTGTTGACCTGCGGCCGGTCCGGTGGCCTGCACCCTCCTCTTTACTCAGTGATGTCCACTCCACATAAATTTGCAGCTGCAGGTTAATTGGCTGCCAGTGCCTTAATTGGAGTCGTGGTCATTGATTGGGCTTTAAGCAGTGGAGCTGATCCCTGCGTTGGAAAATGCTTTAATGAATTTTCATGGCTCTGTGTCATGTCTTACAGGAGCCTAACGCTTAACGCCGCCCTTTTGGTTTATTGCGGTTGCCATGGATACTCATTTACAGCCAAATGCCACAGGCAGAAGTGATCATTTTGGTCTTCGCAGTCGTTTTTCACATTCTTTGGTCCAATTGTGAATTTAACAGGTTTTAATGGGATCATAAAAGGGGGTTCACATATATATATCGCAAATTTGGTGTCGGATCAAGGATAACACAACAGCCGTGTGAAGGATACCATCCTAGTGTTATGAGGGATAGCACCACAGCGACGGGTGGGATGCCACCCTAGTGATGTCCAGTGTACCACTCCAGTAATGTGAGAGGTACCACCCTGTCAGTGATGTCAGGAACACCAACCCAGTGATGTCAGGTGTATAATCCCAGGGTTGTGTGGGATACTACCACTTCGACATGAGGTATACCACCCCAGTGATGTCGGGTGTACCACCTAAATGTCACATTCTTGCAGTATTTGGGAGGAACGGCAACAATCCACAGCTTCAAAAATTTATTTGGACTGGACTGCTTTGTGTCCACTCCCTGTCTACTGGTGACTGGACAGGGTTCATCAGTTTGGACTGCTCTGTAAGTGCAGTGCTGTATTAAGAGGCTGATGGAATTAAATTGGCCATGATTTCAGGCTTGATTCTACAGCCGAACGCTGCATAATTCCTCCGTGATCCATTCTGGGTCAGCTAGACGGCCACTTGAAAGCCAGAGTCTTTAATTAGACTATGTATGGAGCCAGTGGGGCTGAGGGTTGTCTAAGGAAAAAGGCTATTAGCACCTAGCGAGACGGCTAGCTTGTGTTAGCCTGTCCCTGCGAGCCCTTCTCTAATTGATATGCATGTGTTTGACAGGGCTGGACTGATATCCCTCCGCCATATTTATGCCATCATTAATAACACTCCGTCCTCAACACGGAAAAGATTGGGACAGAGGAACGATAGCAGAGTACGCTGCTTTGAGAATGATAACACCACCACTGAAACTTTAATTACTCTCAGGAACTTCAGCGAGTCTTCAGCGCCTTTATCTACCATGCTTTTTGAGAGGGTAGACGTATGTGCGCTTAGATATTTGCTCTTAAAAATGAATGTGAGAAAGTTAAAATGTGACAGTACAATTGCATTCATTCAAATACGAAAAGGCTAACAATTGCGGGAACCTCATAATTCATCTGCTTTAAAAAGGACATAAGAAAAACTAATTATTTTACTGCATGTGGATATTAATGAATGTATCTGGAGCCATCCAACCTGCAAACTCTGAAACAGGATCAGGAGGCCCACAGGGCAGATAGGCTATGATTTGGGTGGTGGATCATTGTCAGTGCTGCAGTGACACTGACGTGGGCTGGGTAAGTGTGTGCTGTGCTGGTGTGAGTGGATCAGACACAGCAGTGATACCTAGAGTTTTTAAAGCCTTTACTGTTACTGCTGGACTAAAAATAGTCCATCAATCAAAATCATGCAGCCAACAGTGTCCTGTGTCCATGAGTGGACACAGGGTTTAAAAACTCCAGCAGCACTGCTGTGTCTGATCCACTCACACCACCACCGCCATGTTAATGTGACTGTTAATCCTATTGGTACATAAAGCTACATTTAACTGATGTGCTAAGTGCTAAGATGCTAATTTGAAAATTGTAGGATGATGGATAGGCAGGAATAGATAGAAATCCCTAGAAAGTTTAGTATCAAACCTCCAAACACATCCGCTGCATGTCCTGTCATTTGCTCCCCACCTGTCTCACAGTTTCCTCTCCACATTTACTCAGTAGCATGGAGCAGAAATAATTTTCTCTCAGAGTTTCATTCACAGGATCACTGCCTCTAACCTCTGCCAGAAAACGACAAGTATTTTAAGAGCCTCTGTGGCCCACAGCTAAGCTACAAGCAAATTCTGTCTCCCTTTCTCTCTCTGGAGCTAATGCTAACACCTACTACACCAGAAAGAAACCTGGGTAGCCCTGAAGACAATTTGTTTTTAAGGTGCTGCCAGCAGTGAACGTGTGTTTGCTCAGGGGTGTGTAAATGTAAGACACCCAACCTGGCGTAGCCTCGTCCATTATGTGTGCTGGGGAATTAGCATTTAGCATTGTGGTATGCAGTAAATTACCCACAGGTACAAAGTGAACATTTCTTTGATATGGAGAGTGCGGAGGAAACAACAAGGACCCGGTATGGAGGCCATTTTGGAGGGGCATGTCTGTGATAAAGTAGCGGGTATTAGCATGCTAATTAACTCATTTTAATTCCCCCAGTGATGTGTTGGAAGTGTTTCTGACATCTTCACATAATGTAATTAAATGGTACCTGCTAATTGTTCAATTCTGGCAGTTTGGGGCAAGTTGAGGCAGAATTTTGGGACAGATCTGTGCCAGGTTCAGCTGGTTATGGGCTGAGTTTGACCTGAGTTTGGGCTGGGCTTGGTGTGGGGGTGTGGTCTGGGTTTGGGGTGTGGTTTTGTTGGGGGTGGGTTTGTGCCAGATTCAGCTGAACAATTTTTATCTTTGATCTTAAGAGGATCATTTATTGGTCTAAAGATGTTATAGCCATTAACCCATAAACCAGACTGACCCTAGACCAGGTCTACACACACTGAGCATTTTCCTGTTTTTATTTCCTTGCGACTTTGTTTCCAAATCAGAAATAGGGTAACAGGTCATTTCCTGTTTCCCACGGATGCCATCTTAGACTCCACTGAAAAACCTACTCCATTTGGGTTCTGGCTGGGAACATATTTTTTTGGTTCCAGAACCTGCTTGTGTGGATGGAAATCATCATCATTGTCTTCTTCTTTTCCGCTTGTCCATTTCAGGGTTGCGGTGGTGGATGGAAATACACAGAACAATTCCATGTTGGTGAAAAAAGGGCTATTTGACTCCCAGACTTGGATAACTAAGGCAACACTCTAGATCAAACATACGGTCTCCTGAGGGTGGGGCTAGTGCATAGACCAAGGCACCACTCAGGAGCCCCAAAATTTGTCATCGCTACATGTTGTATTTATCATATTCTTTCTTCAGTGTTCTATATTAAAAAAAACACATCATTATGCAAATACAGCATACAAACAATGGAAATCTGTGTGGTTTCAATCATTCCCAATTATCCTGGCAAGTGTTTTTATAGCTTATTAACTACAACAAAACTAGGTATATGTATCCTGAGCAATTATTTATTTTCAGCAATAAATGGACAATAGAGATATTTTTTTAACCCTTTCAGTAAAGGTAAACCTAAGTTAATGTTAAATCATTGTCAAGTCACTACCATGCTAAGGTTAGCTTTTAGCTTGTTGTTTGTACTTGAAAATGCTTGTGCCCACCTTCACAATATCATCTGAAAGGTGTTTTCCCATTCTTTAAAGAGGAAAATCTATACATCTGTACATTCCAATGCTCGGAAAAGCTTACGAAGAAGGCTTAGGAAGATTTACTAAAGGAGCTTGAAGAAGTTGCACATGTGGTCAGACGTCCCTGGCTGCTGAAGCCTAAATGTTTGGGGGCGGGATTATGAAGAAGATGCATTCAGATGTGTCCAGACGTATGGCTGGTGCTGGTCCTCAGAAGCTTACAAGATTCATTCTCCTGAAACTGGGCCAGTGGAGCTGTCTTATCAAACCTTAGTTCAATGAGTCCACATGGCACAAGGCTTTGTACTCTGCTCTCGCTCAGAACTGAGCCAAAAGCCACCGAAAAGGAAACCCAGAAAGTAAAGCATACGATCTGTGGGCAGCAGGCTTTCGTCTGAAAAGAGGAAACGAATTAAATGCAGCGCGATCCCGCACACTAACACACACATGCTATAGACTCTCAGCCTATAGGGAAACTATTCGCCTAAATATGTCTGACCCAAGCAGTTACATAAGTTTCAGGCGGGGGGCAAAGCACCTTTTTTAAACTGACATTTACTGCAGACAAATATAACTGTGAGTGCACAATTTTTATTGACACTCACTGGCCACTTAATCAGAAACACCCCCCTTCTACTGACACACACTGGCCACTTAATCAGAAACACCCCCCTTCTACTGACACACACTGGCCACTTTATCAGAAACACCCCCCTTCTACTGACACACACTGGCCACTTTATCAGAAACACCCCCCTTCTACTGACACTCACTGGCCACTTTATCAGAAACACCCCCCTTCTACTGACACTCACTGGCCACTTTATCAGAAACACCCCCCTTCTACTGACACACACTGGCCACTTAATCAGAAACACCCCCCTTCTACTGACACACACTGGCCACTTTATCAGAAACACCCCCCTTCTACTGACACACACTGGCCACTTTATCAGAAACACCCCCCTTCTACTGACACTCACTGGCCACTTTATCAGAAACACCCCCCTTCTACTGACACTCACTGGCCACTTTATCAGAAACACCCCCCTTCTACTGACACACACTGGCCACTTTATCAGAAACACCCCCCTTCTACTGACACTCACTGGCCACTTTATCAGAAACACCCCCCTTCTACTGACACTCACTGGCCACTTTATCAGAAACACCCCCCTTCTACTGACACTCACTGGCCACTTTATCAGAAACACCCCCCTTCTACTGACACACACTGGCCACTTTATCAGAAACACCCCCCTTCTACTGACACACACTGGCCACTTTATCAGAAACACCCCCCTTCTACTGACACACACTGGCCACTTTATCAGAAACACCCCCCTTCTACTGACACTCACTGGCCACTTTATCAGAAACACCCCCCTTCTACTGACACTCACTGGCCACTTTATCAGAAACACCCCCCTTCTACTGACACACACTGGCCACTTTATCAGAAACACCCCCCTTCTACTGACACTCACTGGCCACTTTATCAGAAACACCCCCCTTCTACTGACACACACTGGCCACTTTATCAGAAACACCCCCCTTCTACTGACACTCACTGGCCACTTTATCAGAAACACCCCCTTCTACTGACACTAACTGGCCACTTTATCAGAAACACCCCCTTCTACTGACACACACTGGCCACTTTATCAGAAACACCCCCCATGTGCTTTGCTCAAGGACACGTCAGCCGTGAATGTTGATGAAGGAGGAATCACTGTCTGTCTGTCACTCTGCAGTTTCCCTTCTTTATGCCAGTCATAGAGATCAAACCTGCAGCCGTCCTGTCCCAAGCCCACTACTCAAACTTTAATGCTGCCCCTTACCTTTGCCAGTTTATTAGAAACACATATCTTGTACTTCCGCTCATTGGCCACTTTATTGGATACTCCTGAGCAAGAGCTCCAGGCAGGAGCCCTTCAGTTTGCCCCCTCAGCCCCTTTCATCATCAGCTTCCGACCACACCGTCAGTGTCAGGCAGAAGAGATAGTGGTGTACAGATGACGTCTAACATTTCTTCAGCTGAAAGGAGGACTACAGGGAGGGAATATTTTCTTTGGGGTGCTCTTGGACGCACTGCTGCTCAGCTGAACTTCCATGACTCTAAATCTCATTACACACAGCTGGGGAGCTATGGGCCTCGGAGCTGGGGGCTGCAGGCTGCCCCCACTCCCCCCACAGGAGCAGGAGATCAGTTCATATTCACACCAGCGCCAGAGCTTACACACATTTATTGGCAGCATTCAGCAGAGACCTGGAGCACTTTCTCGAATGCTAACATTTTATAAAGGCCTCCTTCTAACATGAGGTGTGTTTTAGGTGCACACCTGCATATTCATGCCCACAATTTATGCTAATCACACTTCAGAAACATGATAAATATGATTTCTTAAATAAATACACAAACAATCTTCTGGAAGGAAAACAGTAGTGTTTGTTTTCCAAAGTAAATATCGGATCCCCATAATTCTGTTATTAGGATAATAACTACATTGCCCAGGTGTGAAATATTGAGCTGTTAGTGAGCAATAAAGGACTAAAGGAGAGGGGTACAGTTCAGACCTAATCCACTCTACTATGACAGTGAGATAATACTCAGCTCAGGCTTAGTCAACTCTGCTACCACAATGAGAATGTCCCCAGTGTATTCTACTCCACTAATGCAATGAGAAAATCCCCAGCTCAGGCCTAGTCCACTCTACTACATCAGTGAGAAAGTCCCCAGCTCAGGCCTAGTCCACTCCACTACATCAGTGAGACAGTCCCCAGCTCAGGCTTAGTCCACACTCCACTACATCAGAGAGAGTGTCCCCAGCTCAGGCCTAGTCCACTCCACTACATCAGAGAGAGTGTAACCAGCTCAGGCCTAGTCCACTCCACTACATCAGAGAGAGTGTCCCCAGCTCAGGCCTAGTCCACTCCACTACATCAGAGAGAGTGTCCCCAGCTCAGGCCTAGTCCACTCCACTACATCAGAGAGAGTGTCCCCAGCTCAGACCTAGTCCACTCTGCTACATCAGAGAGAGAGAGTCCCCAGCTCAGGCCTAGTCCACTCCACTACATCAGCGAGAGAGTCCCCAGCTCAGGCCTAGTCCACTCCACTACATCAGAGAGAGTGTCCCCAGCTCAGGCCTAGTCCACTCCACTACATCAGAGAGAGTGTCCCCAGCTCAGGCCTAGTCCACTCCACTACATCAGTGAGACAGTCCCCAGCTCAGGCCTAGTCCACTCCACTACATCAGAGAGAGTGTCCCCAGCTCAGGCCTAGTCCACTCCACTACATCAGAGAGAGTGTCCCCAGCTCAGGCCTAGTCCACTCCACTACATCAGTGAGACAGTCCCCAGCTCAGGCCTAGTCCACTCCACTACATCAGTGAGAGAGTCCCCAGCTCAAACTTAGTCCACACTCCACTACATCAGAGAGAGTGTCCCCAGCTCAGGCCTAGTCCACTCCACTACATCAGAGAGAGTGTCCCCAGCTCAGGCCTAGTCCACTCCACTACATCAGTGAGAGAGTCCCCAGCTCAGGCCTAGTCCACTCCACTACATCAGTGAGAGAGTCCCCAGCTCAGGCCTAGTCCACTCCGTTACATCAGAGAGAGAGAGTCCCCAGCTCAGGCCATGTCCACTCCATTATGTCAGTGAGAGAGTCCCCAGCTCAGGCCTAGTCCACTCCACTACATCAGTGAGACAGTCCCCAGCTCAGGCCTAGTCCACTCCACTACATCAGAGAGAGAGAGTCCCCAGCTCAGGCCTAGTCCACTCCACTACGTCAGCGAGAGAGTCCCCAGCTCAGGCCTAGTCCACTCCACTACATCAGTGAGACAGTCCCCAGCTCAGGCCTAGTCCACTCCACTACATCAGTGAGAGAGTCCCCAGCTCAGGCCTAGTCCACTCCACTACATCGGTGAGAGAGTCCCCAGCTCAGGTCTAGTCCACTCCACTACATCAGTGAGAGAGTCCCCAGCTCAGGCCTAGTCCACTCCACTACATCGGTGAGAGAGTCCCCAGCTCAGGCTTAGTCCACACTCCACTACATCAGCAAGAGAGTCCCCAGCTCAGGCCTAGTCCACTCCACTACATCAGAGCTAAATTAGTATGAAAGGTTTTAGACAAATGACTGTATTACCACAGTGTAGTCCAAGTGTAGCTGAGTGCGTCTGTACCTGTGGTGCAGGTGAGTCACAGTGGAGTGAAGTTAATGTAAATCTACCTGTAAGTGCATGTGTTCTGTCAAACATTCCGGAATTACTGCCTGGAAAACATTAAAATAATAAAACATCTGAGGAAAGCATGCTTCCCCCCGTTGTGATTATTAACTGAAAGTGCATTAGCAGTAACATCTGTAAAGCACAGCTGGCAGTGGTTTGTTCAAGGTGAGGTCAGTTCACAACACTGGTGCTGTTTACCAGAGAGAGAGAGAGAGAGAGAGAGAGAGAGAGAGAGAGGCCTTATGAATAAGTCATAATGCTGTATAAGAGCTGTAGGACAGAGGGGACACTAATTAAGGCCAGACTGTGTCACCTGCCGCTGTCCTGGCCTTGGTCCAGAGCTCAGTGCAGGTCATTAGCCAACGTGACACACTCAGTCTGGACATTACCCCACTGACCAGCTCTAACACACTGCCCACTCTATCACAATATGCTGGAAAATATATTTCAATATGGAAAATGTTTCCGTACGTTGTTGGAACGTAGTGATTATATTAGAAAACATTGCCATTAGGTTTGAAATCAATACATTAATTTGTAAATTAATAATAAAGGAAGGTTGTTTATTTTAAACTCACTATATTTTAAAACATACATTGAATACATTGTAATATATTGTTTTTTTAATTTGAAACTATGAAGTTGCTCTGCATACTTTGCTAACCAAAGGACCCCCACAAAGCTGGTGTGACGTGGGTGGTGCATCAGTCTCATACTCAGTGACACTGATGCGGTGGTGGTGTGTTAGTGTGTGTTGCGCCAGAACCAGTGGATCAGACACAGCAGCGCTGTTGGAGTTTTTAAACTGCTCTGTTTCACTGCTGGACTGAGAATGGACCAACAGGAGTGTGTGTGTGTGTGTGTGTGTGTGTGTGTGGGTGGGTGAGTGTGGGCTTGCTACTCCTGCTGCACTTAGAATAAACCAGAAGATACTTTTAATGCATTAAATACACATGTAGGCCCTATTCTGTGCACTTCACTTTGGTTAAAAGTTGCTCAATGGGAAGGTAAATGAAGAGCTAAAGATGTACTTATCTCCTGCAGCAGAAAACCCTAGAGTTCACGTATTGCTAAAGTAGCTGTTACGTGGCTATTATACAGCTTCTCAGCGACGGAAAACTAACACATTATCCCAAATAGCACTATTTAATAACCAGAGTCTCTCACAAGTGTGCTCCCATGCTTCAGATGCACTTTTATAAAAGTCCTCATTGAGAGCTGTTAAAAGTCCTCGCTGTAGGCGCTAATAGCTCTGGTTTGGAGTCCTTCAGGGTTGTAATGCTGACTTTACAACTTGTAAATCGAAACTTGAAAACGGATCAGGGATAACATACAGAACTCAGCAGGCCGGGTCCAGTAATGGTCAGCAGGTCTCTGTCAAGTTACTTTCAGTTTGCAGGATTTGGGCACTTTATTGGTAGCAACGCTGTTTGGACGCCAATGGGAGAGAAAATAAGCATTTGTTTGTTTACTCTTAAACATCCAGCAAAGAAAATAGTAATAAAAAAGAAATAAAATAAAATAAAAAAACAATCTCAGCTGCAAATCCACTCAAACAGCTAGGACTTCTGGGATCCATCCAACTGGACACTGTTTGTGTGTGTGTGTGTGTGTGTGTGTGTGCAGGTGCATTGTGGGATGTGTTGAGGGTGATTGATTTTGCTGTCTGTCTGGGGGGTCTTGTCTGAATGGGGATAACATGCCCACCCCCAATAGTCCCCAGAGTTTTGGCCGGTCTCTTCCTGTTTCCCTCTGAAGACACATGTGACAGCTACACACACACACACACACACACACACACACAGTGTTCACCTGCCACTCCAGAGTCTCCTGACTGTGACACAATGACAGACACTCATTCGCCCAGAACACACACACACACACACACACACACACACAACACACACACACACACACACACACATACACATCTAGGCCTTTTTGGGTGTACTCTCAGCCTCTTTAGGCTCTTCTTTTGTAATCACAGTGTGATGCAGTGTGATTTAGCATCTTTATTTACAAAGAATTTCACCCCCCCAACACACACACACACACACACACATGTCCTTAGCACCAGTTTTAAACCTAAGGAGATCGAATTAGTCCGTTTGTAGGATCCCTACATTGCGTACACATTTTAATGCATTTTTCAAATAAAATCAGGATGAAAACAAGCTTCGCCCACAAGTACTTGCAATTTAAACAGTGCCCCCAAGCTGCACACGGCAGAACTACACAACACAGGAGGAGTAGAGCATAATAGTGAGTCATAATATTTGATATTTTGAGTCAATATATGTGAGTGAGTACGTCAATGTGTATGTGAATATATGTGAGTGAATGAGTATGTGTGTGTATGTGAGTGAGTATTTGAATGTGTGAGTAAGTGAGTGAGTGAGTGAGGATGTGAGTGAGTGAGTATTTGAATGTGTGAGTGAGTGAGTCAGTGAGTGAGTACATGAGTGAGCAAGTATTTGAGTGTGTGAGTGAGTATTTGAGTGTGTGTGTGTGTGAGAGAGAGAGTGAGTGAGTATTTGAGTGTGTGAGTGAGTATTTGAGCGTGTGACTGAGTGAGTATTTGAGTGTGTGAATGAGGGAGTGAGTATTTGAGTGTGTGAGTAATTGATGGAATATTTGAGTGTGTGAGCGAGTATTTGAGCGTGTGAGCGAGTGAGTATTTGAGTGTGTGAGTGAGTGAGTATCTGAGTGTGTGAGTGAGTGAGTATCTGAGTGTGTGAGTGAGTGTGTATGTGAGTATTTGAGTGAGTGAGGGAGTGAGTATGTGAATGAGTGAGTATTTGAGCGTGTGAGTGAGTGAGTATTTGAGTGTGTGAGTAAGTGAATATTTTGAGCATGTGAGTGAGTGAGTATTTGAGCGTGTGAGTGAGTATTTGAGCATGTGAGTGAATGAGTATTTGAGCATGTGAGTATGTGAGTGGGTGAGTGAGTATTTGAGCGTGAGTGAGTGAGTATTTGAGTGTGTGAGTATCTGAGCATGTGAGTGAGTGAGTAAGTGAGTGAGTGAGTATTTGAGTGTGTGAGTGAGTGAGTATTTGAGTGAGTGTGAGTGAGTGAGTATCTGAGTGTGTGAGTGTGTGAGTGAGTATGTGAGTATTTGAGTGAGTGAGGGAGTGAGTATGTGAATGGGTGAGCATTTCAGCGTGTAAGTGAGTGAGTATTTGAGCATGTGAGTGAGTGAGTATGTGAATGAGTGAGTATTTGAGCGTGTGAGTGAATGAGTATTTGAGTGTGTGAGTGAGTGAGTATTTGATCGTGCGAGTGAGTATTTGAGTGTGTGTGTGTGTGAGTGAGTGAGTGAGTGAGTGAGGGAGTGAGTATATGCATGGGTGAGTATTTGAGCATGTGAGTGAGTGAGTATTTGAACGTGAGTGAGTATGTGAATGAGTGAGTATTTGAGCGTGTGAGTATGCGAATGAGTGAGTATTTGAGTGTATGAATGAGTGAGTATTTGAGTGTGTGAGGGAGTGAGTATGTGAGTATTTGAGTGTGTGAGGGAGTCAGTATGTGAATGAGTGAGTATTTGAGTGTGTGAGGGAGTGAGTATGTGAGTATTTGAGTGTGTGAGGGAGTCAGTATGTGAATGAGTGAGTATTTGAACATGCGAGTATGTGAATGAGTGAGTACTTGAGCGTGTGAGTATGTGAATGAGTGAGTATTTGAGCATGTGAGTATGTGAATGAGTGAGTATTTGAGTGTGTGAGGGAGTGAGTATGTGAGTATTTGAGTGTGTGAGGGAGTGAGTATGTGAGTATTTGAGTGTGTGAGGGAGTGAGTATGTGAATGAGTGAGTACTTGAGCGTGTGAGTATGTGAATGAGTGAGTATTTGAGTGTGTGAGTGAGTGAGTATGTGAGTATTTGAGTGTATGAGTGAGTGAGTATGTGAATGAGTGAGTATATGAGTCAGTATTTGAGTGTGTGGGTGAGTGAGTATGTGAGTATTTGAGAGTGTGTGTGTGTGAGTGAGTATGTGAATGAGTGAGTATGAGTGAATATTTGAGTGTGTGAGTGAGTGAGTATGTGAGTATTTGAGTGTGTGTGTGTGAGTGAGTGAGTATGTAAATGAGTGAGTATGAGTGAGTATTTGAGTGTGTGTGTGTGTGAGTGAGTATGTGAATGAGTGAGTATGAGTGAGTATTTGAGTGTGTGAGTGAGTATGTGAGTATTTGAGTGTGTGTGTGTGTGAGTGAGTGAGTATGTGAATGAGTGAGTATGAGTGAGTATTTGAGTGTATGAGTGAGTGAGTATGTGAATGAGTGAGTATGAGTGAGTGAGGTAGTTTCAAGCCTGATGCTCAGTGCAGAAGGCAGAGCAGAACACAACGACCTGAGACCACACTGCATGTTGAAGCCTGATATTTTCTGTTTTTTTTTTATGGAGTGGGGAAAACATTCCGTAATCCCGCACAGTCAGCTGAGGTCCATCTGAAACACACCCAGAAAGCTTTCTTCTGCTCAGGCAGCCATTAGCCCCTCATGTCTCTGGCCCTGAAGGGCTCTCCGAATCAAACCAGGACCTGGGGGCGGCTTCAGGGCCAAATTTATTTCTCTGAACTTTTTCTGTCATATAAAAACAACACTCATCCTCTTCCTCTTCCTCATCATCATCATCATCATCATCATCATCACCATCACCAGAGAGAGAGAGAATAAAGAGAGAGTGAGAGAGAGACATAGAGACAGGAAGAGAGGGCAAGCGAAGCATAGAGGAAAAGAGAAAGAATGACAGAAACAATGAGAGAGAAAGAGGAATAGAGAGAGAAAGCGAGGGAGAGAAAAACAGACAGAGGCACAGTGCGTTGTAGTGTAGTGTGTGTGATGTGTAGATGTGTGTTGGGGGATTAAAGCTCCTCCTCTTGAAGACTCGGTTGTGGTGGAGGAGCTGCACTCTCTAAGATTAAAGGGAAGTGTGCTGCGCCGCGCTGTGTTTACCTCCGCTGACCCTCCTCATCCTCTCCATGAGGACGTTCTGACTCTCTTCTGTGGAGAAGGAACTGTGTGGAATCTTTCCTCACCATCAGTTAGCACAATGCTAACGGGTGAGTGCCAAACAGGTCGGGGCAGTTAGCAGTTCAGTGGGGTTCTGGGTAAAAATGTCTACACAACGTTTGGAGCAATGCCAAGAGAGACGTATCAGACTTAGGCAAGGTGTATACACACACACACACACACACACACACACACACACACACACACATATGCACAGATGAGCCACAAGATTAAAACCACTGAAGGATGACGTGAATCCCTGAGGTTTTTATTGAATTTAAAAAATAATGGAACCATGATGTTTTTGGGACCAAACCTCGTACCACCATTTAGGCCAGTTTTCTGTATTTTTGAGGTAAATTGAAAGTGACCACTGGCTTTGGGGCTGAGTGAGAGTTTTCCTGTGAATGGACACCTACAGCTGGTCCAGAAGTGCTTGGAAAAAATCATTTTATATTGATTTTCATGCAAAGTTAAGGATGCTTTCTTTTACTGCTGAAATGTTTCCACTTTAGAGAAACCCCACAGCGGCTGTGAGTGTTAACGATTAATGTATAATAAGCTATAATCAACTCTAGGTTTCTGAAATTAGTGCAGTTATGACAGCGAGGTATTTTTACTCCCTGCTGCATGCTCCTGGTGGAGGTAGAAATGAGGGAAAGGACAAAATGATTTAATTCATTCATTCATTTTCTGTAACCCTTCTCAAGTTCAGGGTGGCGGTGGGTCCAGAGCCTACCCGGAATCACTGGGCGCGAAGTGGGAACACACCCTGGAGAGGGCGCCAGTCGTTCCCATTGCGACACACACTCACACATTCACAGTCACCAGGAGGAAACCCGCGCAGACACAGGGAGAACACACCACACTCCTCACAGACAGTCACCCAGAGGAAACCCACGCAGACACAGGGAAAAAACACCACACTCCTCACAGACAGTCACCCGCAGGAAACCCACGCAGACACAGGGAGAACACACCACACTCCTCACAGACAGTCACGCAGAGGAAACCCACGCAGACACAGGGAGAACACGCCACACTCCTCACAGACAGTCACGCAGGGGAAACCCACGCAGACACAGGGAGAACACCCCACACTCCTCATAGACAGTCACGCAGGGGAAACCCACGCAGACACAGGGAGAACACGCCACACTCCTCACAGACAGTCACCCGGAGGAAACCCATGCAGACACAGGGAGAACACACCACACTCCTCACAGACAGTCACGCAGAGGAAACCCACGCAGACACAGGGAGAACACGCCACACTCCTCACAGACAGTCACGCAGGGGAAACCCACGCAGACACAGGGAGAACACCCCACACTCCTCATAGACAGTCACGCAGGGGAAACCCACGCAGACACAGGGAGAACACGCCACACTCCTCACAGACAGTCACCCGGAGGAAACCCATGCAGACACAGGGAGAACACACCACACTCCTCACAGACAGTCACGCAGAGGAAACCCACGCAGACACAGGGAGAACACACCACACTCCTCACAGACAGTCACCCGCAGGAAACCCACGCAGACACAGGGAGAACACACCACACTCCTCACAGACAGTCACGCAGAGGAAACCCACGCAGACACAGGGAGAACACGCCACACTCCTCACAGACAGTCACCCGGAGGAAACCCATGCAGACACAGGGAGAACACACCACACTCCTCACAGACAGTCACCCGCAGGAAACCCACGCAGACACAGGGAGAACACGCCACACTCCTCACACACAGTCACCCAGAGCGGGACTCGAACCCACAACCTCCAGGTCCCTGGAGCTGTGTGCCTGTGACACTATCTGCTGCTGCATGTTCCATGGACAAAAAAAAAATCCATTTCATTTGATGCTGTGGATGGGATTAGTTTTTTGGGAAAACTGGGAGCAGAAAGTTCAGAGCCTGGTGATAAACCACCACACACACACACACACACACACACGAAATGTAATACTCCTAAAGGAAGCAGAATATCAAACACACACTCCTGCAGCTCCTGTTCTCACTGACAGACAGATACACACTACTACCTTCAAATACAAAGCCACATGTGAGTTATCTACAGTGTGTATCTGTCTGTCAATGAGATCAGGAGCTGCAGGAGTGTGTGTTTGATAATATAAATAGTGTGAGAAATATTAGTGTCTATGACTTCTAATGGGATCAATCCGTTGCTCTGCATACTTTGTTAGCCTCTTCTCACCCTGTTCTTCAGTCTTTAAAGACCCCCACTGGACCACCACAGAGCAGATTTGGGGGGGATCTCAGTGCTGCCATCACACTGTGGAGTTAGTGTGTGTTGCACTGGTACGAGTGGATCAGACACAGCAGGGCTGCTGGATCCTGAGCACTGATGAACAGGGTGAATAGAGGCTAAGGCAGTATGCAGAGCAACAGATGGACTACGGGACAGTGCAGTTATAGAGGATGAATGAATGAATAAGACTGCCCAAATATTAAGCTTATATATAGTTAGGTTTTGTCCTTGTAAATGTAGGAAAACAAACACCCACACACACATTAATGCATGTAAATTCATTTATAAGGAATCACTCGAGCCAGACACTGTTAACTCCACATTAGAAACAGTGTTTGTTACGCTGTACACAACGCAGGTCATTTGTCTGTCAGTAACACACACACAAACACACACACACAATCGCATACACTCTATAATTGAAAGTGCTAGGTAATTGTCTTTCACATAAATAGTGCGAGAGCTGCATTTCTGCATGGTTTCCCTCAGCCTGAGCCAACACACACACACACACACACAAATACACACACACTACTCCCAAGAGACAGAGCATCCCCTTGCTGCAGATTGGATCCCCACTGATAGGAGGAGGGGGAGCATCTTGCCTACACACACACACACCCACACATACACACACACACACACACACACACACACCCACACATACACACACACACACACACACACACATGCACTCACACACACATACTCAACATGTTCCCAACCTGTGTGTTGTTTTCTACAACACACACCTGTGACATGCTGTGTGATGTAATCACTGCTGCTGTGCATGTTTTGCCAGCTCCGCATGTGTGTGTGTGTGTGTGTGTGTTTGAAAGAGAGAGAGAGAGAGAGAGAGAGAGAGAGAGAGAGAGAGAGAGAGAGAGAGAGAGAGAATAGAAGAACATCAAGAATAAAAGAGGGACTATATAAGTAGATGTTAATGTTTTGTTTTATTTTCCCAAGAGCAGGGTGTATCTCTCTCTCTCTCTCTCTCTCTCTCTCTCTCTCTCTCTCTCTCTCTCTCTCTCTCTCTCTTTCTCTTTGTGTGTGAGTGTGTGTGTGTGTGTGTTAATGAGAAAGATCCTCTGCATTGACTGTGCTGCTATAGGGGGAGGAGACTGTACATTTATCATCACTGTCAGATCGAGAGAGAGAGAGAGAGAGAGAGAGAGAGAGAGAGAGAGAGAGAGAGAGAGGGAGAGAGAGAGGGAGAGAAACAACTGTAGCGTGTTGCTGAATGCTGTGGTCAGCTAGTATTTAAATTTTAGTGGCTATGGCCTAAAACAGCTAACAACAAATGTTATGAAGCATTGAAATGTGCAGGAGTCAAAATCGTCAATAACGATAATGATGCCATAATGTCAGAATATTTATGTCTAATTCTGCTCATGTAAACAGGCCAGAAACGAGGGAGAAATCAATGTAGCTGAGTTTATAGTTTGTATGCAAATCCTGTCCTCTCATTTTAATACGAACGGCATTAAACACAGACAAGAATTCAGCTCATAAAACATCAGCAGCCAAAACCAACCCCGTCACAGAGACGCGAGGGAAACATCGTTATATTTATTCCCGTTGCTGTAAGACAAATATGCCATCTTATTTTTGGAAACAGGGACAAGTGTGTGTTCACCAGAGACTTACCCGAGTGGAAATTAACACCTGGAGTGTTCTGAGATCAGTCGGATTAACTCCAGGGAATTGATGGTGTAGCTGCTGAGATTAGAGATGGAATTAAAACAGACGCTATTGTTATTATCTACTGGTCTACTTTCACTAAAAAAGACACACAGACACAACCCACCCAGACTTGGAGGAGGTACTGAAACTCAGAATCTGAAAAAAAGGCAATTCTTTGTTTTAGGAAAACTCCGATCCCGGAAGAATTCGGAAGCCTTGCTCTTAAGCCAGAGAATGCCTGGCAGATGCCAAAAACCCACCTGCGCCATTCCAACAGACAATAACCAAGTCACCACAGGTGGGATACAAACCACATTTGCTCAGTTGGTAGAACATTGTTTCCCATTGTGGAGCATGCTAATGTTTATCTCTTAGCACTGTGCATTCAGGGTCCAGAGGTTGCGTAAGGCATTCCCTCGATTAAAGGCAAGGCTGCCATTGTTTCTCCGGGTTGGAGGTTCCCATTGCCAGATATATGTTCTATAAAACAGCACATTCGTATGCTCTAGGAGTTTTCCAGAGGCCAGAGGTCTTGGGTCTGTGGAACCACATTCATATCAGCGGTAGCCCTATGATCACACCACAACTTGGCACAACAACATCACCAAGGAGAATGTGCTAAGGTAAGATTAAAGCACCGCAAATCAATTGAATGTTCTAGAAAATCATTCCTTAATTAAGCAAATATCAGTAGCTGTGTTGATTAGACAGTAGTTATATGTGGCCACACTGTCTGGTCAAGAAAGGCTTGGTTGACACAAATAAACCACTGGAATTCCTCCACACCAAGCTCCTCAGATCATCCCTTTATCTGATATTGTTCCCTATTCCCTATTCCTGATATTACTCACAATAGATGGCACTATTATGGGGAATGAATACAGGAGCATAGTAAACAATTTCAGACAAATACACACACTACCTCATGTGGGTTTTTACCAAACAACGCAGTGGATTATGGGTTTTCGCTATCCTCTAGTGTACATGGGTTGTGCTGTTGTTTTCAGACACTACAAAATAGTATATAGTATATATATAATAGTATATATAGTGAATAAAGCAGTTTTTTGGCTTTATAAACCTTGCTTTGTGCACAGGGGCATAATAATATTGAAAGTGACAATACCTTTTTTTCAAGCTGTTCCCACAGTTTTTTTCTTTGTTTCTTTATTTATTTTTGTGGTAGTAACAATATTATCCATTCACTGGAAAGACAGAGGGCAGCACGGTAGCACAGCAGGTAGTGTCGCAGTCGCACAGCTCCAGGGACTTCCCTGTGTTCGCGTGGGTTTCCTCAGGGTGCTCTGGTTTCCTCCCACGGTCCCAAAACACACACTGGTAGGTGGATAGGCGACTCAAAAGTGTCCGTAGGTGTCAATGTGTGAGTGCGTGTGTCGCCCTGTGAAGGACTGGCGCTCCCTGCAGGGTGTGTTCCTGCCTTGAGCCCAGTGATTCCAGGTAGGCTCTGGACACACCGCGACCCTGAACAGGTAATAAATGAATGAATGAATTAATGAATGGAAAGACAGAACTGAGTCGAGACCCTGGAAATCTGTCTGAGACCAGTATCCCTCCTCCACCAAAACTGACTTTTAGCTTTCGGCATTCTCCAGTAGGTGGGATTCAGCTACAAATCAACGATTCCTCTGCCAGGCCACCACATCACAAAGCCTGAATCATCGGTCCATAGAACATGCTTTCACTACTCCACAGTCTAGTGGGGGCACACTTTACACCACTCCAGCTGACACGGGACAGTGTACATAAGCCTGGGCTTGTGGGGTATTGCTCAGCCTCGGAAACAGATTTCCTGATGTTACTTCCAGAGGCAGTGTGGAACAGCTTGGATTTAGATCTTTTCAACAACAGCAGCAGCAGCTGGTCTCCCGCCTGGAACTACGGATGGTCCATAGGGTCAAACTATGTTTAATTCACAATGCTTTGTTTATGAAAGGCTTTTTAAAAATGAAGTTAGGAAAGAAACTTCTGGAAAAGTGAAATATCAAAGAAGAAAGATACAACACCAGATAGTGAGAGGAAGACATTTGAGTGAAAGAGGGGGAAAGAAAGAGAGAGAGATAGAGAGAGAGAGAGAGAGAGAGAGAGAGAGAGAGAGAGAGAGAGAGAGAGAGAGAGAGCATTGACAAAGTGACATGCACATACAAAGTACAAAGACAGGGAGATAAGAAGCTGAAGGGACATGGAGGGAGAAATGGATGGATTGGGAAAATAGAAAGAGTGAAACAGAAAGATGGAAAAGCTGGAGGTCAGGGAGAGGATGGAGAGCCTGGTCTAATCTCCCCTAAGAGCTCATAAACTCATGCATAAATAAACGCTCCTCCTTCACATGATTAGATGTCAGTCATTCCTTCAGATGATGGAATACTTAATGAGAAGAGATGTAGCAATGTGTGTGTGTGTGTGTGTGTGTGTGTGTATGCAGATTAGGGGCCCGACCACCATTTGACGAGCAGCTTCCTGTCAATAAATGCCACTCTTGCGTTCAATATGTGTAAAGTGCTGACAATACAGAATCAGCCCATCCCCAAACTGCCAATCAGAATCCGTAATAACCACCACACAAAGAGGGCTAACCCTTTGAAATCAGTTATGAGCATTGATAAATGTATGACATAATATTTCATACTTGCAGTTATGCTCCAAACCCTTAATAGTTACCAGTCCCAGCCATTATCTAGGACTTTAATTATTAAGATATTATTTAATTAATAATTGCCAATTTTACACCAGAATGAGACAAGAGATATTTCTTTTCCAACTGCTGCTAAGACAACATCAACACGTTTGGAGGAGAACACTAATAATCCAGGTCTAACTTTGTGCTTATGACTGTGTGAGGCCAATGACTCCCAACCTCTGCACCACTGGGGACCCCCGCATTTCTATATTATTGGAAATCAGAGGTGTTTCTAGGCTCTTTGGCTTGCCGTTCAGTCAAACGGGCACAATGTGTGTCTGTTAAAAAAAAATATATTAAGTGATTCAACACTGATGTGGTTGTTTTTTTATTTATTTATTTTAGAAATAACAATTTCTTTGTTTAGATGCACTTTCTTGAACAAATAAAAAAGAGAAGCACATTTCTTCCTCTGAAATACACATGGTGTACACTAAAAACAGTAGAGAGTTGTGTAATGACCCTCTGCAGCCCCTAATTTTATATGACATTATCTAGAATTGAACATTCTGACGAGAGTGGGATGGTGTTATACATGCTTTTATAAAATGATTTTCTGTGGGTCGAGAATGTCTGAGTCATGTAATGTGTAATTTTGGCATGTTATTTTCTTATTAGCTGCTGAACAAATCATATAACTATGTGACCTTGTCTGTTTTGTGTCAGACTTTATACTTTATGTTTAATACTTTCAAGTCTCATTGACAAAAATAAAACTGGCTCATACTGATGCTGAGTTCGGGTGCTCATCGGAAGATTGTATATACCAGGTGATGGTTAAGTAGTAAATACGACTTCACTGCGTTCGGAAGCTTGGCAAAGGTCCACCCACTGTCCCCAAAAAGCGATTCATCATTAAATAACAACTAAACGGTTTTTGGATATTAACAAAACTGATCATAGTATTTGGCTTTTATTTACAGAAAACATGCAAAATAAAGTTATTCAAATGCATATTTGCCATTTTCTCCTGAGAAAGAGGTAAAAGGTCATGATATATTTCACAAATCATAAACTCATGTATCATCTAGAATCCCAGGTTAACCAGCGGTAAATACGACTTTGTCCGCCGTTCGGGTGCAATTTACAAGTCGGAAAAATGGTATTTCCCAGTTTCTGGCATCATTCGAACGCAGCATAAAAAGCTACTCTAGTTTTACAAAAAATGCTGGGGCATGATGGGAAATGTAGATCATGTAGTGAATTTGCATAGGGTGTTCTGTAGTTCTGGATGAAATTGACTTTTTAAGACCATGATTTTAGTGGGGCACTGAAACCTTTTGCTGGGGCATATGCCCCAGTAAATGAGTCATGCCCCTGTTGGTAACCATTTGGAAACCAAAGACCAAGAAGATAAGATTTACTCCCACACAGCTGATAAAAAAGGCATAATGTTGGAAGCATGCCTGCCTAAGGCTAGCTGCTATGCTAACAGATCTGCAGTACTCCTTTTAACTTTGCATATAAATCAAACCTTATCATGTGTATATAGCTTTTGAACCTTCAGCTAGAACCTTGTGCTCAGTGTCTCATTATAGAATTCCTGCTGTTTCTTAATGTTCATCGGCTAGAGGCTACAATTCCAGGCCCTTCTTGAACAAACGCATGAAAAACTGGCAAAGTAAGTATGCTAATGAGGAAACTCATGAATTATATATGCAGTGTCGATGTAGCATGTTGTTGTCATGTTGGTTTATGTCAAAGGTGGCATGAGCTTTGGGTGTTAGTCCCTCAATACAAAAGCCTCTAGAAACAATGCTGTGTTTTCTTCACTGGTCTCAACTCTACAATCTACTCCCAGTCTTTATTCCATGGGAACATCAAAGGTGCACGTTTGCCCATAATTTAATTCCCTCATTAATGCAGTCCTCATTATTCCTTTACATCTGCATAAGTTAATTGAGAGCACTTCACTGAGACACGCTTTTACTCCATTGGCTGATTGCGTGATTGTGTCTGCGCTACGTTGCATTCGGAGAACCGAGCTCAGAGCATGAGGTCAAGGGATTAACGCTTGCTAGAGTTTCCCATACTTTTCACGTCCATTATTCATATAACAATATAAAATAATAATGAAAAAGTATAACTTAAATCTCAGACTGGTTCCAGAGGAATTCACCCACGAATATTTTTATTTATTATTTTTTGTTAACACTTTCAAGTGAACCATTACTTCCATTCAACAAAAATCACCAGATAATAGCACCTTAATTATATTGTAACAATATAAATAAAGTTCACCTTCATTTACGTTTCTGTGTATTGTATATGCATTGGAATCAATTTCATTTGTCAGAGTTATTAATATTGATTAGCTGTAATAATGAAATGTTTATGTAAAAAGCATTGTAATTACACAGTGAATAACATTATTATATTCACATTTGATTTAATTTCTGTATTTACACATTCACTGATTAATTACTCTTCATTTGGTGAATGTTCCTCAGATCTAAAGATCACAGGATTAGAGCTTGATGGACTTTCTAAGCCTTTTGTTCATTTAACTAGAGATCAGAATCAATCCAAAGAGATTCACCTACCTGGAGAGCTTATTTATGACTTGTTAACACTCATAAGTTAAATGTTATGCCTAGTTCCTATGTTATTCATATGTGAGTACAAAATTATATAACTGTTACCTAGTAACATCATTGATTGCTCTTTATTCCAATTTGCCTCAAATCTAACAGATTAAATGGTGTGATGCCACTACTAATTATTTACAATTATGTAATAACAATGTAATTACATATTAACAAAGGCAAACACTCAATTTACCTTTGACTAACATACAGTATAAACGGCTTTAAGTCTGTACGTATACTTTATGTTTTAGTTAATACACTAATGATATTTAGGAAAACTTATGTGCGATAAAGTTTGTGAATTCAGTTCTAAAGGATAACAGAAATCAGAATATTGTTATATAGGAATGAGTCACGATGCTTTATAGTGCATAAACATATTTTAAGTGGTCCTCAGGGGGAAGAAGGAGAAGAAAAGGATGTAGTGGGCCATTAATTCCATATATTTTTCTTTTTATCCCAGAGTTTTTTGTTTTTTCCTTAACAGATGGTCATTTACCACAGACTGTTGCTACTATTTACTTCCCTGTGCTTTAATGAAAGCAAATAACCTTAAAACACATTGAGCATTGAACTGGCCATTGGCTTCTACCCTGTGGCTGGGAGGCTTTGGACCTTGTTTTGTCCAATTTTTTTTTTTTAAATTAAGGGTATATATTTGTGGTTTGTCACATTTTGCTGCATTAATAGATTAATCTCTTAAGACTTTACACTATATGTAAGAACATGACACTCAACAATCTCACTCAACCATGAGAACAAACAGTTGTAGTTCCATAGTTCCACATCTCAAATCAGCATTCTGATGTTCGGCTGCTGGGCGATCCCAGAATTCCAATCTTCAAGAAATGCTTTTCCATGGAAATACCACAATTAATTCTGTGGATCTGATAATTGAGAAAAGCTTTGGACTGTGGCATGATGCAACATCTTAATTAGGAATTTCTTTCTTACATCGTGTACTTATTCCCAGCTAGGTTTGCTGAAGCTGGGGATTGATGGCGTGCAACTCTCAAGCTCCTTGTTATTGGCTCGCCAGGCGTGGAAGATGAATTATCAGGAGATTATTTCTAAACATGTGCGGCTTGCCCACCAGGATCCCTTAGCAACCATCAAGCCTCCGACCCCTCACTGATGTGACAGCTTCAAGGAATTGGACTCTTGCAAATAGATTGGTGAGGAGATTGCCGGCATTTTCCCAAACAGTGTTTCTCTCCCTTGCTTCCACCTGCGGCTCGGAATCGAGGGATTTTGGGTTGTCGCGAGTTGCTCATTCATCCAGCTAAACGCCGCTCTGTGAGTTCTCTGCAGACCGAGTAGCCTTGGAGTGGATGTGATTTAAGGTGCATTATCGACACCAAAAGGCAACTGCATTAGAATTCCACCTGAGCCTGTAGCCCATTTCATTCTCTATCTTGTGCCCAGTAGGAGCAAGTAAAGCTGTAGGGAATATATGCCTTAAAGGAAACAGCTTGGTGAAACATATCATTGCTTTTTGCCCTGGAACTACACTGTCCTTCCAGCTATAATCAGTGAATTCACTACTTTAAGGTGCAACACTCTGGACACTTATGTTCAGTTGATGTTACAAAAGCACTGGGGTGTGGGTGTGTGTGTGTGTGGGAGGGGGGCGATACACTCTTAAATCACCATGCCCAATGCCAAATCAGTTAGGGGTCTAAATTAGTGGTGTACTGGCTCTGTATTTTTACAGCAATATGTAAACGTAGATACAAGAATGTTGAAAAGCTGATAAAATGTAAACAGTCAGAAGTAAATTGTCTTGTTGAGGTAAATTGTTGTTCACTAAAAGAACAGACCACATACATGTCCCTTCAAAGATACAACAGGGGTCCTATAGGGATTGCTTTGTAGAGACAGATTAAGCCTAATCCAGGACTACACACATTCTGAATAGGGATTTTCCATTGAAAGGAGGTTATAGTCCAGGACTAAGCTTAATTCCTGCTGGGGAAACCATCCCATAATGTATTTTCTCCAGAAGGAAAGTTGACAATTTTATAACAGCACTAACTGCTTTAAACAAACACAGAATAAAAGTCTGGAGACGAAATATGAACTATGAAGTCAGTTCAACTTTAAAACCTACAAGTAAATAAAATATGGTCCAGTTCTCAATGCCTCAACCTTAGCAATACATACTGGATCACACCCCACCATTTCCTCAAGCTTTCCACCACTCTGCTGTTTCAGGTCAACGTTCTCAAGCTTTTGGGTGTTAGAAGCTGAAGTGGAAACAGAAGCACTTCTGCTCTGGCCACTGGGTCTGGACCGCCTGGCCTTTTGGAAGCAGCTCGAGCGAGCGATAGCGGCTGAAAAGAGATGGCACATTTGAAATGGGGCGGATCGGGCAGTTATCTTGTCGCCGGCGAGTGTTAAAAAGCGCCTCAGTGGCAGAGGTTGTGGTTGGAGGCAAAAAGCTCTGAATAAATCAAGCAGAACAGAGCAGGGGTACACAGTTCCACATCAAAAATGTAGAGCTGGAGCCTGAATCTTTCACACCCGTCTCACGGGGCCGCTCTCACAGACGCCATTTGCACATGTCAAGAAACTTAAAAGGGTAACTTCTTAAGAACATTTCTCCAGTAGCTCGGGGAGATGATGATGCCGTGATCCGTTTACGATACTGTCGTGGCATGTACTGAAAAGAAAGGGATGGGAGAGGCTGACAAAATTAACTTGAAGGCTTTATATGTTGGGCTTAAACTCATATACAGCTGCTCCCGAGGGCCCCATTTCCTGTTGCCACTTCCTGTGCATACACAGCTAAACGTCAGCGGTGCTCACAGAGGTTTGTTAGCAGCTACAGCCCCTCAGGATTGGAAGTCTGTTCTCTGGAGAGATGGAGCTATTTCCAGCATCTTCATATGGCTGAATGCAGTCAAGTCCCTACAGCAATGTACCAGTGTCTATCACGATGAAATACAGACATCCAGCACTAACTCACTGTCTGTAAAATCTCCAAGCTACAGTAGGGAATACAACAGCAGCTTGCAAAATTACACCATGGTCTTTTGAAGAGGGTCATACACTCCTTGGATCAGTGGCCGACTGCAAACTTCAGCAAGAGCCAGACGTTGCGAAAATGAAGGAAAAACTCTTAGGAGCTGTGTTCAGTCCCAAACAACAACGACAATAACAACAACCACATTTGTTGTTGTACATGATGAGTAAACAACGCTATACATTAATGCCATCATTGATGTGGTTTTCAAAGTCCATCAGATATAATGTTTTGTGACATCACCGGCTACACTGGCACCGGCTGCGCTGTGCTGATGGAAATGCCACCAGTGACCATGGACTGAAAAGTGTGTAAAGCCGTGCTGAGCCAAGCCGATTAGATACCATACAATGGAAAAGCGGAATATGTCCTTCATACATAGGCTCTGCTCTTGTCAATATCCCAATAATTGCTTGCCATCCATAGTTCACATCTTTAGTTTTTCAGTGAAAGGTAGCTAACATTCAGCTTTGGCCGTCAGAGGTTTGGGTTCATGGAACCGCAGTGTAGCCACATCTCAAACCAGGCATCAACGTCCATGGGCAAATCCATGTAATTGGATCTTGTTTTGGTTCTGTGTTGTCATTGTTGTTGTTGTTGTTGTTTTTATTATTATTATCTTGTACTTTTGTGGTTGCTTTGTATTTGTCTTGTGCCTTGTTTCTCTTCTTGTCTCTTTTAGCTCCAGCCCACACCTGTGAGCTGTTAGTCAGCAATGCAACTGCTTCCTATTGTCTGTGGTTACACAAGAACTGGTTTTGTAATATGTGTGTGTGTGGTTCATTGTGGTTGTGTTTGTCAGTGTTTATGATGAACTCAGTATTCATGTCTTTGCTTTTGTTGATCATACTTTGTGTTTTTTAAAGTGTTTATTTACCTCAAAACATGCTTTCAACTCTCTGCTTATTCCACAATTCATGACAGAAACCACAGTCTAGTTGTCCTTCAGAGTAGAATGAACACTATACTCAAACTTACATGTAGCTATTCATTCTTTCATTCATTGATCCTCTGCAACCACTTCATTCTGTTGAGGGTCACAGAACCTACCTGATATGGCACTGTTGACAAATGCCTAGGATCCTAATAAAACTACCACTGCTTTGGGCCCTTCTGGTAAAATTACAGTGATCCAACAATGTGTTTTGAGTACAGTGAGTTACTTTGACAGACGTAGTAAAAAGCATTTTTACATAACACAAACTTAATAAATGTCACCATCAACAGATATTCCACAGTATGACTTTTATACTTTAATTACGTACTGTGATCACAACAGGAATAGAAACTTAACTTCTCTCTCCTCCATTTCCCTCTCCCACTGTTTGACTTTTTGTGCCTTAAGTCTCAAAACGAGTAAATAATTAAATTCCAAAAGCACCAGAGGATCATAGAAAGTGTTCTCAGTGGTTGTAACACTGTCTCTTACAGTGTTAAAGAAACCTAGCTGGCTAATTCTGCCCCAAACACAGACCACCAGCACAACAGAAAAAGAGGCAAAACTAAACACACCAATAAAATAAACCACCTATTTGGGTCATGGAAATGGTTATAACCCTCACCCTGGTAGCCTTTTTGTGCCTTATCCACAATAAGGTGTGCGTGGAGCAAACTGAAGCAGCCTTCTCCAGTAAAATTCATCTTGTCCGAGTGGGCAGGAGAAAGCAAATGAATGAGAAAAGGGCATTTTCCGACACAAATAACTGAGTTGCCAGACAATGATCTTGGCTTTTAAGTATTTAATGGAATATATTGAGTTATGGTTAGTCAGGAAAATGTCTTGAAACAACACATATTATTTATGTTACCAAAACTCAATAAAACATCAAATGAAAATAAAAACTCTTTTATTATTATTTTTTATTAAAATTATTGTTTTGTTTTTTTTTATCTGAAAGCAGTGCGTATATTTATGTATTGGCTAAAGACCACCAGAATGACTTTTTAGAGGAGGTCATACAACCTGTGGTAAATCACCCATTAGGTTTATGATAGTTTACAAGTATAGTTTTATACATTTTTTCAAAATTACACATAAACATGAACACAGCCGCAGTCCTTTACATTGTGTGAAAATTACCAATAGAAAAGCTCCAAATTTAATTGAAATAAAATCAGTTTTACACTGACTTCCACTGAAAGTTAAGAAGGTTTCTTTCCTTCTCTTAGAAATGCACTATTTTGGACATATGTGTTTTTCTTTGGACAGCGACCATATGCTGCTTGTAGCTGGGTCTGTGTCAGCAGTGAGTGCACCTTAAAGTAGCTAAAAATAATTGGACAGACGGCGTACGAATGGTCACACTTCACTTAATAAATATCACCTTCTCTCCCAGCATAGAGCTTTCATCTTATCAGGGATTCTTGTCCAGCCCTGCAGCTTCTCTTTGGGAAGCCATGAGACGTGCATTAGCGCCATTTGATTGCAGACGTGCTGCATCGACTCTGGAATGATAGGTGCTTAATGGAAGCTGGCGACGGCAGGCTTGCAGACAGATCAATGCCCCTGCGAGTGTGTGTGTGCAGATGCTATTGTCTGGCACGAGTCACAATAAAGACGAGCTGCTCTTACAGTGTGCTCCTTCACCCCTCACTGAGTCGGTATTGTGATGTAAACAAGGAATAAGCAAAGAGAAAACAGTGGCTCCCGGAGAGCAGTATGATTGGTTATCGCTGTGTACACATTTAAATATATAGTAGCGTGTAGCATCACAAAGACCATGTTACTGTAATGGATTTGAACCTGTAGGTGTTTAACCTTCCTCCTCTGTTAGCTTCCTGTTATTATCTCCTATGTTAATGGGTCGGTTTTTACCCGTGTCTTAAATCAGCCATTAGACCCCCTAAAAACAATTCATTATCAACCAGTTGGTTTCTGACCTCTTGTTTACCTTGTTATTCTTCCTTACCCATGAAAGGATTGGTTGTATTTGTTAATTGTTGCAGACTGTAAACTGGAGATGTACACTCTACAAAACACAAACTCTAAACTGACTGGGCCTTACATGTCTGGACATGTCTATCTCTAGAAGCCCCTAACTGAAGCTCGAATGGTTGTAGGAGGAGCCAGCTGTAGGCTGTTGGGGTATAGTGTGTTTATGAGTCCAGATTTGGCACTTGTTTTTGTTTTCTGATTTAAAATTATACCTGGGTCGAAATTGACCCTAACAACAGAAAAGCCATAACTTTAATGAGAATTTTGTAATGTAATAATTGTTTTATCATTATTTTGTTTAAATAGAAGTTCTTGATGCAATAAACAACTTTATTTATGGATTTAAAACCTAAAAACGGATCGGTCAAGAACCTAACACAAGAGGAAGGTTAACATTAAACTGATCCAAGTCCAAAGGAGGTGGATGACAGGTCAATCCTGAGGTGGTGTTTTGAGGCGTCCTGCAGGGGTCACAGCTTTGGAGTGGACTCTTGAATGACCATTTCTTCAACACTGGACACACCAGTAGTTGTAGGAGTTGGGACTAGGTGAGTGTGTGGTGCTCTGTGAGGGACTGGAGCCCTGGTTCTGATCCTGTTTACACCCACTGAATCTGAGCACGAACCAACTCCTGTGACTGAACTTTGGAGCTTTTGGAGCTTGGAGTCTGACAAATATAAAGGTGAAAGAACCAAAAGCATGGAGACAGTAACAGCTGAAGGAATGAGAGATAACGTTTAGTGGTTGAGGCTGTGTTGTGATGTTTTGTTTAATGCTGGATATAACAACTGCTGCAAAGTTCGCTTCAGATAAATTAATGAATTAATTAAAGTCATTTGTATTGAATGAGTGAAGTTACATGACATAGAGGAGAAATAAACAAGTGCAAATATGTTAATAGTATTTATAAAGCCACAGTGAGTGACACACATGGTTAAGTACAGTACAACAGCAATGTGTGGAAACTCAGTAAAGGAAATGTATTCAGTTTTAGTGCTTGATTTGTGCATTTATGACCTTGATGTAGGTTTGTGTGTGTGTGTGTGTGTGTGTGTGTGCATTCACATATGTATATATGTATGTGTGTGTAGCTCTTGGCTGTGAGAATGATGAGTGGGCGGATGCAGAGAGATCAGTTGTTTCACACTGACTGCCTGTTTAGTCTTGTTTGTGCATTTGTGTGTGCCTGTGTGTGTGTGTGCCTGTGTGTGTGTGAGTGTGTGTGTGTGTGTGTGTGTGTGTGTGTGTGTGTATGTGGATATTTGTGACTGAGAGGGAAAATGTGGGGAGGAGGAGGGCCTAGCATTATACATAACAATGAGCCTCATGTATGTAACAGCTGTATATCATTAATACAGTATGAGATTAACTTGATTTTTCTCCCCCCAAAAAGTATGTGAATTATGTGAATTGTGAAGTGCCTTACAATTAAAGCTCCCAACATCATCCCAAAATCTCAGAAGAAAGGACTATTCTTTGGTAATTTCATCTGATTTTGTTGTTATTACATATGTATTACAAATGTATAACAAGGCACACACACACACACACACACACACACATATATATATATATATATATATATATATATGCCTTGTTATACATTTGTAATACATAACACACTGTGTATTACACTGTATATATATATATATATATATATATATATATATATATATATATATATATATACATATATATCTTACCCCACACCCTGACACTGAATAAAAACAAGTATTTGGGTGTGTGTGTGTGTGTGTGTGAGAGAGAGAGAGAGAGAGAAAGAGAGATTGGGTCTGGAGTGAAGTGCACTTGAATGTTTTATGAAGTGAAATCGAGTCGATGAGTGTCAGACTGACCATAATCCACTCGACTCATTTCTGAACACGAACGGAAAATAGCACAAGAACTCTGTGTCCAAAATAACATTTTTTTTTCTTTCTGAACAGAGTTAATACACTCATAACACCTTCCTGCTTTAATTCACACCCTCACATTGAAAGATGAAACACGGAGACATGGGCTCAGACAGAAAGATAGAAACACACACAAACATACACACACACACACACACAAACACTTGGCTATTTTGAGTTTGGGAGCAGCTGGTCGCTGTGATCGCCCTGAACTAAAGCTCATGCATGAAATCAGAAGGAGAAATAAACAGGTAAAAAGTCAACAATTTACTCTTAGATATAACTATATATAAAAGTGACATGAATGGACGGACAGATGGAGGAATAGAGAGATTAACTCTACTGTATAAACTCTACTGTTTTTTTTTTTTGCTATATTTATATTATGTGTGTTATAACTGTGTAGTTGCACGTGAACATCAATGTAATTACTCTTGTTTTGTTCCCCTTTTTAGATGAATTGCTGTAGTCATGCTCATGTGATTACTCATACGTCCTTAAATTTAGAGCTTACACTGAAAAAAATGATTCTTTGAATTTACTTATTTTTTTTACGTCAAAGGGTTGCATGAAATTAAATTATCTAAATTTAGATATATAATTTGAGTAACATTTACTAATTACTTATAAGCTATGTCAACTTAACTACAGTTTGTAGAATTTACTTCAACAATATAATTTTAACTGAATTTAATCATGCCCATTCTACTTAATAAAGTTAAGTAGATTATATAATAAACATAACAGTTATGAGTAAACTTAACTTAATTTTGATGCATTTCAAGTTGCATTTATTCTTTGCTTATAAGCCTTGTCAGCTTAATAATATTTTTTAGAATTTACTTTGAGTGTAATGTTAACTCATGTTCATTTTACTTAATTTAATTATGTAAAATCTCAAGCAACTTTCAGTAAAACCACTAAATTTTGATACACTTCAGGTTGCATTTACTCGTGGCTTGTAGCTGTTATTTGTATTTTGTAGAATTAACTTCAAGTATATCAATTATGTTAAAGTCACTTAAATTATGCAGATTATATTAACAAATGTATGTACAATGCATGCATAATACAATGAAAAGACAAAAAAATTAACAAAGTGACTTTATTAAGTCACAGTAAATGCACATACATTAACTTAAATACATACTTGCCTTGCCTAATGTAGAAAAACACTGATTAGATAGACTGTACACAAAATAAATAAATAAAATATAATATAAAATGTGTAAGTACTTTTGAGTAAGTACTGCATACCTCAGAAAAAATACCAATGTCAAATAATTTGTTATAATTCAGCCAACACTGACCTTGAATGCAACTTGGCAATAGTAGGAAAGTGAAAACAAAACAACAGAACGGATTTTTACCATTTGTGCTTAAAACAGTCTATCAGAGGCACCAGATACAAGTGTGAACACATTTAGTATACAGGTAATGAACAGGCAGTTACAGAACTAATTTCCTCTATCTCAGAACAGAGCTGCAAAGCAAACAGGCAGAGCAGCTGTGTTTCACATGAACAGAGCATGGGGATACATCTGTTGCAGTTTGCAAACATTATGCCACAAGAGCCTTAAGTAGGGTTGCCAGGTCTGCTTACTATAACATGACATTATGCTTATTGTTCTGGTTGCATTTGTACTTGCTCAATGATCCTGTTGCTCTCAAATATTAAAGTGTAATAAAGAGAAGTGATTAAAAAAATTTTAACCTAGAGTAGTGGGATGATTAAAAGGTGAATTTATTTATGTTTACCTTCTTTGCTATAATTACTTGACCAATTAGTTATATGCAACATCTTTACTTTAAATGATTATTTTATTCATTCCTCATTTTTACTGTTTTAGCGTTAAAACAAATCTATTGTTATTAAAACTGATCACGTGATCTAACCTGTTTAGAGTCATGAATTTTTTGTATTAACTTAAGTTTTTTTTTATGAGCACCAAACCCAAGAAAACCTGCATTAATTCTGTCTTCATGACGACTGTTGTGTATTTGGGAAAACATCAAAAATCATATGAAATATGTTACATTTCTAGTATAGTTTTAATTATACATGTACAACTTTTGAGATCAAATCAGCACAACTGTTATTTGACTGAATATGAAAAAAAAGTGGGGAAAATCTATACTGAGCTTAAATTGCAAAAACGATGTGACTACATGTGCTTTTTAAACTGTATGCTATTTTTTTTTGTTGTTGTTGTTGTACCAAAGATTACTTTGACTCCCCAAGGATTTTGTTCTTTAAACCAAGCACTTTAGGGGAGAGCTTTGCACCATCCATCTGCATGAGGACTTTCTGTACAAACTCATAGTAGTACTTCAGCTCTCTTGGGTATGCCAAATTCAGTGCATAGATTACTCCAAGCATTACTGCGCAAGCTTGGGCAACAGATTTGATGCTGTCCAGAACAATGTCTCCATCAACAACAATACCAATGTCTTTATATTCTCCAAGAGTTCCACCCTCTCTCTTGAGGACATAAATGCCCATTCTGGTGTTGCGCTGGTCTTGCAAGATGTCACCTTGGATGTCCTACGAATAAAACAATTATTAAAAAAAAAAATAATAAAAATCAATTGTTCTATTTGTTCAGTAACAAGTGTGTTCACATTCATTCATTGTAACCACTTATCCAGTTTAGGGCCGCGGTGGGTCCAGAGCCTATGCGGATTCACTGGGAACACACCTTAGAGAACACACACTGGTCCCTGGAGCTGTGTGACTGCGACTCTACCTGTTGCACCACTGTGCCACCCTTGTTCCTCTAAATACTTTTTGCATAATTAAAAAATAAAATCAATTGTTCTAATTGTTCAGTAACAAGTAGGTTCACATTTAAGTTCCTCTAAAAACTTTGTGCATAATTTAAAATTTTTTAATTTATTAAAAAAAAAAAAAAAATCAATTGTTCAGTAACAAGTTGGTTCACATTGGTGAAGAGGTTCATTGTGGATATTAAACTTCAGTTGTGTCTGCACACAGCTCCTGTGCCTGATAAAAAACCGAAATTTCTGAATAAAGTCGCCTAACATACCTCATGCAAAATCTTCAAATGTTTGGCAATCTTTTGGCCAGAAACACCTCCTTTCTTCTTGAAAACAAAAGCCAACTGGGGTACAAGACTATCCAACTGTGCCATGAATGTGGTTTCAAGTGGAACTGTTGTTATGCGCTGGAATTCAGCACCTATCTATTTAGAAAAAAAAAAAGCGCAACATGGTCAGTAACAAAACTGTTCACATCATTGCCACAAATCTATTGGGATTTAATTTTCACAAATTTGCACACGTATGCAAGATGGATACCATACATTCCCTGTGTTCATTTAATACATTATTTGTGCAAACCCTCTGATATCAATGTGACAAATGGTAAGTGATTATTTTGAGATACCTCAGTTTTATATTCATATATATTATAGTATATATTTAATTAACAATTAAATAATATATTAATCGTTAACTAAAAGTATGCAAATTTTACTATGTCCATTTGTTTAAGCCTGAAATGTCACTTCTTATATGTGTGGTTTATTTAACACTTTGATTTTAGCTTATTTACATAAAAGTTCAGACCACTAGGTGACTTGAAAAAAGTGCATTACCTCGTCTATTTGGAACAGTGCAGGCCACTTCATTTTAAAATCCCCAACGACTGGACTTTCCTGTACCACCTCTCTTCTTCTGTAGGAGAAAGTCTTTGACATCTTCTCTCTAACAACAGCTGTACTGTTTCTCTGTCTGACATCTTTCAATAGCTCAAGTCTCAGCTTTTCTAGGCTTTCAGCATTTTCTCCAGAAGGATGATCTGGACAAAAATTAACTTCAGCTTTTTTAGGGTTCTTGACATTTTTAGCTGGGAAACATTCATCACTGGACTTGTTCTTTACTGAATTAAGAGTAACTTCTGGACAACCAATGCTCCTCATCTTGGTCCTGTAGTTTGCCATTTTATATTTAAGGCTGATCATCCACCCATAGTATCCCGTCACCGATCCAGATTCTTTTAAGCATGGAAACTTTTTAATGAGCGCCTGTGCCACATCTTCTATCTGGTGGTTTTGTGGAAATGCTGTGTATTGGAAAATGTCTTCGGCCAGTTTATCCATTATATCAGACTTCAATCCAGGGCTTAACTTCACAAAGGTGCCAGTCTTGTTATACAGTTCATTTCATACATCAAAACGAGGAATGTGAAATTCTTGTGGCCATGGCTTTGCTCTTAACTCTGCCTCTGATCTTGGTATAATTACTGTGTCCTCTGAACCTGACGTAGAAGAGGATGCCAAAGATGCAGTGGGGGGGAGTATAGGCTGTCAACTGATGCCCCTAACTCTATACTACTTGGAGAATTCTGCAATGTAGAGACAAAACTTGCAGTTTCATTTGACAAGTACACCAACTTGACAGTGCTTCTGTCTTGTATATCCTGTGTTGACAATAACGTCATGAATTCATTATTGAACTCAACATCCATGTACAAAAGTCTAAAGTCTCTGTTGATTCCAAATGTTTGCCGAATGTTCTCGCACAGCTCCTCCACGGTGTCTGGAATCCCCAACAACAGATCAAGTCTTCTAAAGTCATTCTCTTCAACAACAACTCTGAGCTTCACAGATGTCATTCTCAATCTAAGACAAAACATACATACTATTGGTAATTATTTGCAAGGTATTTCAGTTGATGACTAATTAGTGGCTAAATGAAAATAAATACATTTGATATTTCAATGACACACAAAAATACTGAAATTTCTTTAGTACATCTAAAAATTGTGATTTCTATTCACCTCTGAATACCAAGCATAAATGAATGAAAAATTGTCCTATTTACAAGCAACTACTCTATTTTACACTTACAAAAAGACAGTCAGAAGAAGAAATAGGGATGGGTATTAATAGAAATTTTTGGATACCAATATGTATGAATACTTTTCTGTATACTCTCCATAATCAGGTGCAAAAAATGACATGCAAACATGTGAAAATGTTAAAAATGAAAACAAGAAAATGCTGTGGTCAACACCCTACAGATGAAAGATTTTCTAGAAGAAATATCCTTCATTTCAAACTATCCTGCACTACACCAATAAGAGTCCTTAGGTAAGACTCCAAATACTTACCTGAAATACCATTAACCTTGCAAGTCACTCAAGGTAGCTAATTATAGCCTCTACATTTACATATATTTAGCTGCATATCATTAAATTTAGTAAAGCCACATCTTTGAATGTCACTTTCAGCCATGTCCAGAGAGCACAGAATAAAACCATTAAAAACTATGAAATTTGGTCAGAGATATGTGAAGGTTATCATCACACAGAGCAGAGTGCCCCTCCTGCTGAACCAATCAAGACTAGTAACAACCATTTGAAAATGACAGCTATTAACTAAAATTACATAAAGACTGATAGCAGCACTATTTGTCGATTAGCTTATCCATGTTTTGATACAGGCCAATCATGAATGAGTATCAATTTAGTACCAGCTTTCAATACCCATCCCTAATTTTTACTATTAGGAAATCTCTAACCTTATGTGAGTATAAATCTTTTCAGAGTCACCATTCTCAGGCCTCCAATGTTGTAGTCTGCCAAAGGGTACAGGTCACCCAGAGCACCAACCTGAGTAAGGGAAACTTGCAGTGATGGCACCAACTCAAAAGCCCTAAAATGCTCCCTATACCAAGCAATTAACTTTCTCACAATCAAACACAACGGGTTCTCCATGACAATCATCTGGACAATTTCTGCAAATTCTGGCAAGCCATCTGCCGAGCCAAAAACCACTATCATGCCGCATCTGTAATTTACTCCTTTAACAGTAGCATTCTTAGTGAGATTAACAACACTGAGATTGTGATATGTCTTACTAAGAGCCTCCACTACAGTCTGATTTAAAATTTCAACAGGGACTGATGAAACAGCTGAGACAACCAAATCAGAATAGTCTACCGAGGCTGACTCCATATGATAGCCCATCATGAACTGATGTTTCACTGCCAGAGACAACAGAATGTTTTTAAAGCAACGCGTGTGACGAACAACTTGCTTAAAAAAACTATGTTTTGCCTCAAATCTTAGTGTCCACATCCTTACTAATGGTCCAAAGCACCTGATCATATGTGGATAATGTTCCACATAATGATGTTTGGGCAAAAGTTTCAAACCTGGAAAAACCTCTTGCAACCTAGTCCTATGATTACTGATTTTGCTTTCAAGAAAATCAATGAATTCTTCTGTGTGTGCTGGTGCAACAACTAATTCCACAATGTCTTTAAGGTCCAAAATGACTTTCCAAGCTGCTTCATCTTCAGGCACCAACTGTCCAATCAAGAATGGGAGTAATCGCAGAAGGCTCCAGTTTTCGTGAGCATTGTCACCGACACTTTTGTTGCGGGCAAATGAGTGTGGAATGATGTGAGGATGTTTTGTCTGTCCATTTATATGGAAATTTCTGGATTAATTCATTTAACCTGTTGAGAGTAAAATATCTCTTGGAAATCAACAAATTCAGGCAATGTGCCAACTCAAATGGTAGTATACCTTCAAATATGTCGTGCAATATCAGGTGGATAGCCAACATTGACATGAAAATGAGAAAGATGTGCAGACAAAACACACGTTTTTTTTACTCCACAACATGCCTTTTCATTGTCCTTTGCTGTTCTGACATATATTTCATGATTTTCTTTGGTTCGGAGGGAAAACAAACCAGAGCTCACTTCATATTCCTGAATTCCTGATTTTTGTGCCATGCAAAAACGGCATATATATTCACCTAAAAAATTTTTCAACAAATCCAGCTATTCCATGTGCCCCCAAATTGTCTGCTATGACATTCTGCACTGTGCCTTTAACAAAGCTACCAAGTTGTGCAATAAAAATACCTTGACTTTCCAACACTTCAAGATCTTGCAACAAGGGCTCTAGAATCTTTTCATATCCAAAGGTCTTGACATCATCTGCTCTGCACAGCAAAGCCAAATAAATAGATGCAAGAGAGGAATTACAACCTGTTGGTAAATTGCTGAGATTCCAATATACTGCACATACTTTATGTTTTTTTCTGGCCGTGCCTAGCGGGTTACAAATCTCAAAGTCGTCCACATACAAATTTATCAATATTCATAGCTCACCTTCTGCCACAAATTTGTTGCTCTTGAAATACAATCCATCACGAAAAGACTTATACATGGGTTGCTGTCCTACCTCGGATGGCAGGTGGGTATCTAAGGTTTATTAAGAATGTAATTATTGCCTAAAAGCAGCTGTAAAACTCTTAACAGTGGAACATACTGCAGTGTTCTCTTATTTTTGTCATCCAATATATACTCCACTGGTTCCACAATTTTGAAATTTTGTTTGTAGTATGCTTTACGCTTAAATGATGTTGAAAGAGGACAGCCTTTGCCAATTGCCTTAAAAACTGGATTAGAAGAACACAAATTAGATGCAAGTTCCTTTGCAACTGACTCATCAATTTTTAAGTTATACTTATTAAGAGTATCCTGTATTGTCTTTACTGTACTTTGTACAGTAGGTGTGCTTAGGTGTGCTTAGCGAGTTCTTCCAGCAACTCATCAACTGCAGTACTTGACACATGAAAAACATTTTCTTGCTTTAGTAACACCGCTGCCAATTTTTGTTCTATTATTTCTGCAGGATTATCTAGAATATCTCCACTTGCATCAGTTTCACTGTAATTATGTGAACATGCAGTCTCAAATTCTGCTGCACTTTCAGGCTCAGAATTAACTCCACTACTTTGAACTACACCGGCCTTGAAGTCCAGCAAAGAATGGGGGTTGTGTTTGCGACTTTTATGAGACTTGAAACTACTATAAACATTGGATTTGTAATGGCATTCCTTGAACATACAAGAGACAGTCTCATTGTTTCTTAAATGATGCCCTATATGCACAAAGTAATCATGTTCTGTCCCAAGTTCATTGAATGCACATAAGTGACACCGAAATGAAACAACTTCTCTAGACTGCTTAGAGGGACTACTGTGATTCCTAGACAAGTGTGTTGAAAGTGAACTCCATGTTTTGAAAGCACAGGGGCAATCTGGGTAAATACATTTTAAATGATGACCATGTCCAAAATGACCATGCTCTAATTTATAGTGTTTCAACAGTTCTGCTCGCTTAAACACCCCAGTACCACAGTTTTTACACTGATACATTTACTTTACAAACAAACAGAAAAGACAAAAACATATGAACATTACATTAGAGATTTTCTTAGAAACATAATTTGGGCATGGATCAAATGATTGATTACAAGTTTCATAAAATCTGTAACATTAAGTTACATAAAACAAACAGATTCTTAATTAAATGCAAATATCAAAACAGGATAAAAAAATGCACTTACCAGGGGCTTTGGACCAAATGGCAACGACCTTGTTATGTTTTAACCTATAAAATACAAAGGGCATTAAAATAAAAATCAAAGACAAGACATTTTTTTTAAAACTAGTCTACAATGCAGGGAATAAAGTCAGATTGAACATGCAGCCGAAGGGTCGTTCTCTACAGAATTAATAACTTCAACTGTACAAGGGAATGCCATAACTGAAAATGAAGCACATTAAAACAATGCTTCTTCACACAGCTGTCTGATTTAGAGACGTGGCTCCACACGCGTGTTAAAAGCTCTACTTTCCGCTCGCAGCGGATTCAGTCCACCTTAACAAATTCGGGCCATACTTTGCCTGTTCTTTAGGCGGAGTGTACACCTCGGCAAAATCCCGTAATTTCATTGTTATGACGCAAAAAACTCCTCACTTTTTTCACGTCGAATTTAGTGTAATAATGTTTTAAAACCTTTATTCAGGACTAGAATTGACCACAATTTTTATAAACAAGGATACATATTTAAGCAACTTGGATTTATCATTCAAACACTGAATTCAAACACTCAAACACTGTCTAGTAATCATTTGATTCTGACCGTTATGCCTTGACTTGAATTAACGTTAGCGAACATAAGCTATGCTAAGTCCCCACTTAACCTTAACTCTTTGGCATTAAACTTCCTTTATCCACATATATGGCATGTTTATGTTGCATACGCGTCGGTAATGACAAAAATATAAAATAACTTACCGTATAAAAGTCTGTTGAAGTCTTCCCAGATAGACACAGTCTGCTTAGAGGCCAAGTGTATAAAATGTCTGCAGTCAGCGCGGTAAAAGTTGCGCATGCGCAGTTAGGACCTAAGGCTCATACTTAATTATTTCTAGTTCACCTTAAGCATGTTTTATAAGCTTCATTCAATACCTTTCAGAATTGCTTATTTTTATAACGTTGAAGCAAAAACGTATTTAAATTGAGTAAACATGCTTAATTTTATAATGTACAATTTACTAAGGGTCAAGTTCATTTTTTTCAGTGTAGTTAATTACACAAATGATCTATACAGTTGTTATTACACATGTAATTACATAAGAAACTGTGGGAGCAATGTTATGATACAGAATAGTGCAATAACAGAAAACAACACAATCAGTTTCCCGTCCGAGGTGTCGTCCCGTGTTGAATTTTCTGGAATCCTCCGCAGAAGAAAACGTCCATCCGTCTGTCAGTTGGCAGAATGAGAGATTTAGATCCAGACCAGAGTGTGTGGCAGACTGAGCCTCCGTCTCACCTCCACTACACTTTTATTGGATTTATGAAAGTAGAGAACTGCTTTGTTGTAGTTATTAAATACATATGAACAGTCAGGTTTGCTTGACACCACAAAGATTCCCGGTGGCTGTGTTGGTTATTTGTGCAGTGCATGCTGGGTACTGAGTAAGAAAACGTTGACTTTGACTTTGACTCAGTGAATTCAAACACAGAGCTTTATACTGTGAGCTTTATACCCCTTGTGAGGGTGAGTGTGAAATCGTCCACAGGTGTGAGCGTGAGAATAAATGAGTGTGTGAAATCATCCACAGGTGTGAGCATGTGAATAAATGAGTGTGTGAAATCGTCCACAGGTGTGAGTGTGTGAATAAATGAGTGTGTGAAATCGTCCACAGGTGTGAGCATGTGAATAAATGAGTGTGTGAAATCGTCCACAGGTGTGAGTGTGTGAATAAATGAGTGTGTGAAATCGTCCACAGGTGTGAGCATGTGAATAAATGAGTGTGTGAAATCGTGCACAGGTGTGAGCATGTGAATAAATGAGTGTGTGAAATTGTCCACAGGTGTGAGTGTGTGAATAAATGAGTGTGTGAAATCGTCCACAGGTGTGAGCATGTGAATAAATGAGTGTGTGAAATCGTCCACAGGTGTGAGCGTGTGAATAAATGAGTGTGTGAAATCATCCACAGGTGTGAGCATGTGAATAAATGAGTGTGTGAAATCGTCCACAGGTGTGAGTGTGTGAATAAATGAGTGTGTGAAATCGTCCTCAGGTGTGAGTGTGTGAATAAATGAGTGTGTGAAATCATCCACAGGTGTGAGCGTGAGAATAAATGAGTGTGTGAAATCATCCACAGGTGTGAGCATGTGAATAAATGAGTGTGTGAAATCGTCCACAGGTGTGAGTGTGTGAATAAATGAGTGTGTGAAATCGTCCACAGGTGTGAGCATGTAAATAAATGAGTGTGTGAAATCGTCCACAGGTGTGAGTGTGTGAATAAATGAGTGTGTGAAATCGTCCACAGGTGTGAGCATGTGAATAAATGAGTGTGTGAAATCGTGCACAGGTGTGAGCATGTGAATAAATGAGTGTGTGAAATTGTCCACAGGTGTGAGTGTGTGAATAAATGAGTGTGTGAAATCGTCCACAGGTGTGAGCGTGTGAATAAATGAGTGTGTGAAATCATCCACAGGTGTGAGCATGTGAATAAATGAGTGTGTGAAATCGTCCACAGGTGTGAGTGTGTGAATAAATGAGTGTGTGAAATCGTCCTCAGGTGTGAGTGTGTGAATAAATGAGTGTGTGAAATCATCCACAGGTGTGAGCATGTGAATAAATGAGTGTGTGAAATCGTCCACAGGTGTGAGTGTGTGAATAAATGAGTGTGTGAAATCATCCACAGGTGTGAGTGTGTGAATAAATGAGTGTGTGAAATCGTCCTCAGGTGTGAGCGTGTGAATAAATGAGTGTGTGAAATCGTCCACAGGTGTGAGTGTGTGAATAAATGAGTGTGTGAAATCGTCCTCAGGTGTGAGCGTGTGAATAAATGAGTGTGTCAAATCATCCACAGGTGTGAGCATGTGAATAAATGAGTGTGTGAAATCGTCCACAGGTGTGAGTGTGTGAATAAATGAGTGTATGAAATCGTCCACAGGCATGAGCGTTTGAATAAATGAGTGTGTGAAATCGTCCTCAGGTGTGAGCATGTGAATAAATGAGTGTGTGAAATCGTCCACAGGTGTGAGCATGTGAATAAATGAGTGTGTGAAATCGTCCTCAGGTGTGAGCATGTGAATAAATGAGTGTGTGAAATCGTCCACAGGTGTGAGCATGTGAATAAATGAGTGTGTGAAATCGCCGCCAGGTGTGAGCGTGTGAATAACTGAGTGTGTGAAATTGTCCACATGTGTGAGCATATGAATAAATGAGTGTGTGAAATTGTCCACATGTGTGAGTGTGTGAAATCGTCCACAGGTGTGAGCGTGTGAATAAATGTGTGTGTGAAATCGTCCACAGGTTTGAGTTTGTAAATAAATGAGTGTGTGAAATCATCTACAGGTGTGAGCATGTGAATAAATGTGTGTGTGAAATCGTCCACAGGTGTGAGCATGTGAATAAATGAGTGTGTGAAATTGTCCACAGGTGTGAGTGTGTGAATAAATGAGTGTGTGAAAATGTCCACATGTGTGAGCATGTGAATAAATGAGTGTGTGAAATCGTTGACAGGTGTGAGCATGTGAATAAATAAGTGTGTGAAATCGTGCACAGGTTTGAGCATGTGAATAAATGAGTGTGTGAAATCATCCACAGGTGTGAGTGTGTGAATAAATGAGTGTGTGAAATCGTCCACAGGTGTGAGCATGTGAATAAATGAGTGTGTGAAATTGTCCACAGGTGTGAGTGTGTGAATAAATGAGTGTGTGAAAATGTCCACATGTGTGAGCATGTGAATAAATGAGTGTGTGAAATCGTTGACAGGTGTGAGCATGTGAATAAATGAGTGTGTGAAATCGTCCACAGGTGTGAGCGTGTGATTAAATGTGTGTGTGAAATCGTCCACAGGTTTGAGTTTGTAAATAAATGAGTGTGTGAAATTATCCACAGGTGTGAGCGTGTGAATAAATAAGTGTGTGAAATCAGGCACAGGTGTGAGCATGTGAATAATTAAGTGTGTGAAATCGTGCACAGGTGTGAGCATGTGAATAAATGAGTGTGTGAAATCGTCAACATGTTTGAGCTTGTAAATAAATGAGTGTGTGAAATTGTCCACAGGTGTGAGCGTGACTGGATGAGTGTGTGAGTTACTGGGTGAGTGTGTGGAATTGCTCCTTCTTGGTATAAACCTCCTGTTACCCCTGACATTAGAAGTGACTGTTCAGCCCTGGTGACTGGACAGTGCACACTGAGAAAATCAATGTTCGGAACATTTGGAATACTGTTCAGGAATCTTCTTTTGAGGAACAAACCTTGTGTCTGTTCGTCTGGCAGCACACAGGAATGAGAGATTTAGCTCCAGAGCATCTTCTGTTCCTACTGTGTCCCCATCTCATCCCCACTATTGTTTTTATGGCAGTTTTATTGAATTTATAAAAATAGTCTGAGTCTGTTTGAAAGCCAGCACCGGAGCTTTCCGCCATGTTCCTCCCGTCGAGCTGAGGCGGTTTAATAGGTTTGATGTGCATCAGCGGTGCCTCGGCTCGGCCTGGGAGGACATACTCATCCCAGTCAGGTCTAATGCTGAGTGACAGGTGTGGAGGTGGGGGGGTGAAGGGGGTAGGAGTGGGGTGTTACAGAGCTCTGTATCTGAAGCCTGTCAGAGCGGGTAGATGAGCACTAGCCATGTAATTAAGCTAAAGGCAGTTGACACGACGAATCTCAACGCCCGCCCCTATCATTGAGAACTTGATGCTGCTTTTATTTGATGTCGTAAACAGACATTGACAGCTTTGTCTTAAACAATACGCTCTCCATTCTGCCAGAGGTTCTGAGAAACCAAGGCCACACAGCTTTATCTCAAGGTGAACTATGTTTTTGTGGATGTACATGTGAATTTCTGGCAACCCAGTGTGGAAAATCAACCACAAAACTTCCCCTAACACAAACCATAACAATACACTTAACCCTAAAGCTAAACCTAACCCTAAACTTAACCCTAAACTTAACTGTCAGTTACAGTTTACACAATCACTAACAAAAACAGCACTGACTCTGTAGTTTTTGTTTAGGCAAATAAAAAAAGAATTTGTGCATATTTAGTGAAACAGTGCCACCAGCAGATGGGAGCAACATGCCACAAAATAATAATGAAATATAACAAAGAAATGTCTAGCAATATTTGCTGTATCTTGGGAGCACTACTCTTTGGTGCTCTTAGGCCTTGTGCTTACTTGCAGTGGTTGACATGGTCTGTCTCACTGGTCTGAGCAGATACAGTGGTCATTAACTTCTATAAAAATTTCAGATTCACCCATTCACCCACTGTATCACACACATCTGGGATGGGTCGAGGTGCCCGTCAGAACCACTGCGATTGGTTGGAAGGCTCATTTGCATATTATAGCCTCCTGTAGTGCCAATCTAAAAAGCAATATCACATTAGAAAAGGGTAAATCAGAGGCAGCACAGTCCTAGCCTGACAAAACCAATTCCACTTTTAAGGAAGCTTTAGTCTGCTGTAATTCCAGGATGGAGATATTGAATTGCTATCTCTGTGCACTTACTTCAGCAGCCGGGATTGTGTCGGGTTTAAGAGAACACACTTGAAACCATGTGGTGTAACCAGGAGGCTTTTGAATGTTATTGCCCGGCATTTGTTTTTTTTCACTGCGTTTTGTTGAGGGCAGCGCTGGTCTCTGGGAGACTGGAGATTATTGACCAGGTGTTTACCTCAGGATGTTGATCAATATGGCAGGTTTGTGTGTGTGTGTGTGTGTGTGTTTGTGTGTGTGTTTGTACAGTCAGCCATACCATTAAGACCACCTCTTTGTTTGTACACACTCGACATATTCTAGTCCATCTGTTGCTCTGCATATTTTGTTTGCCCCTTTCATTGTGTTCTTCAATGGACAGGAGCCCCAGAGGACAACCACAGGGCATTTATGATTTGAATGTTGGATAGAGAGGATGGAGAGAAGGCTTGTGTTTAAAAACTCAAGCAGCACTGCTGTGTCTGATCCACTCTTGCTAGGGATCCTGAGCATTGACAAACAGTGTAAAAGCAGGCAATTGCCTGAGCAACATATAGGCAGTGTGTAATTGTAGAACTCCAAAGGGCTCTCAACAAGTGGTTTTAATGTTATGGCTGACCAGTGTGTGTGTGTGTGTGTGTGTGTGTGTGTGTGTGTGTGTGTGTAAGACAATGTTTCTCAAATTCACTGCTGAACAGGAACATATGAAACACATGTAAACTGTGAGTGAGTGTGTGTGTGTGTGTGTGTGTGTGTGTGTGTGTGTGTTTTAAAGGCAAGACATTCTCCTCCATCTTGGCTTTTTTGCTGTTTAATCTCTGTCAGCATTAAAAGGATTTCCCATGATTCCATGCTTTTATCCTTCAAAGATCTGCTGCTATTCATGCAGTCCCTTTGATAAGTCGCTCCTCCAAACAGTGCTCTGCAAAGTGAGGCAGCAGTCCTGACTAAAATATTTAAGCCCTCTCCAGCGGGGGGCACCATACTGGGAAGTGCCAGTCAAATATTTGGCATTGATATGATAGGGTAATTACGCATTTATAAAGCACTGTAATCACAGACATTCACAAAAGTCATTTTCACAGCAACAATTTGCCCCTCAGTTTATTGGAGGAAGTGAAAATTGCATGAATTTTGGGTGAGGAGTTGGAAAAGAGAAGATGTTATGATTTTAACTGAATAAAACATTAATGTCAGATTTAAAAAAATATAATAATAAAAACAAAAAATGTCTCTACAGGTAATTTTGTGCCTGTTAGATGCTAAAATATACACAACTCAGATGTGCAGGCTTAATTTAGGCCATTTTGTAATGTAATATTATATAGCTATGTACTTACATGGCAATAAATGCATAATTACATGGTTATTACTTTTAAAGGCTCTCGTTTTTGATTACGTGAGGAACATCAAAGACTAAAATGAAGAGAACTTATAGGTGGACAGAAAGAAGAGGGGGATAAGTGATTGAGTCAAAGAAAGAGAGAGGGGACAGAGACAGAGTGAGAGAGAGAGAGAGAGGGAGAGAGAGAGAGAGAGAGTACTGTACTGTAAGCACTGGGATTGATTCAGTGCTGGGGGATCATTTCTCAGCGGCCCGAGAGCGAGGGAATAAATCATGTGCGGCCGGCCGGAGGTGGAGGTGTGCGGTGATGGAGAGGCAGCTAATGGCCGCTCCTCCAGTCGGCTGACCCCTCGGGTCAAAGCAATAATGAAAGCGTCCTGGCCTTTATCTCCACAGCCTGCCCTCTAGACTTGCACCTCCCTCCCTCTGTCTCTCTCGCCTCGTCTCTCGCTCTGTCTCTTCATACCTCGCTCGCCCACACCCCCCAGCTCTATTCCCCCACGGACAGGACCGGTCAGTACAAGAATGGCTTAAGCACAGGTAATAGCTCAAACATTGGACCTCTGTTGACCCCCTTGCTGCCCTGTCATCTACAATCCTTCATCACTAGCTCCAGCCATTCAGAAGAGCCTCGCCATTGACCATGCGTCCTTCAATACACACCGAGTCTGACCAGTAGAGCTTTGACCGATAGAGCAGAAGGCTCTGGAGCAGCTGCACATGAGCGTAAAGTCAGCAAGGTCAATGCCAGACGTAGCAAGTAATGGGCAAGGCACTTAACGGAGCTGTGTTCTATTAGCGGGAGTGGACTACCGCTTGAACTCACTAATGCTCATGTGGCTGGAGGCAAGCGAATCCTCACAGCAATGTTCCGGCTTCTATTGTACAGCCTTCCTAGAAGAGCAGAGGCTCTTGGTTTGCAGCTGTTGAGCAGTTGCAGTGAAAGCTACCTATTGTGGGGTGTGTTCACTTGCTTTTAAATCTGGACTTCATTGGAGGGCGCAGACAAGGCTACAAGGGCGCAGATAAGTGTAGGAAGGGAAGGATGTGAGGACAAAAGGCTAGACGGCATTAATATGCAACCTTCAAATGCAAACAAGCTTTGTTTTACTTCCTTTCATTTCCTGCAGACGTTTCTTCAGACGTGCTGATTGCGCTTGGTGGTGTGTGTTTTTGTGTGTGTGTGTGTTAGAAATACGTGTGGCCTTTGTGCATGTGGACTAGCCTTTGATCTTTCCTAAAGTGCCTGATCAGAGTTCTGCCTGCTCTTTCATCTCGGTTTTGAAAACTGTCCGGGAACTGAAGTGTCGCCTTTAATGAAGACACTCGCAGCTGGAGAAAGGAATGTCTGTCGCATACATATTTGTTCTGAATATGAATCTGAAGACGAATATGAAGCTGAGGTCACACAGCATTGCTTTGCTCTTAATGCTTCACTCTGAAGATAAATTGGCTTCCTTCAGAAGAAAGTCCAACCATTGTACAGTAATTTCAGTAAGATTCCTGCATAAACATACCGTTAGACTTATTACATTCTTATTACACATGCTTATTACATGTTTATTATAAGTTCAGGGTCAATTATTTTTTTTTTTGGACACCAAGATTGTAGCATTGGAAAATTAGAAAATTAAAAAGGTGAAATATCATCACTCTTGTACAATCATAATTTCATGACGGTTTGTCCATATAATGATACACAAACACGGCTACAATGTTCTGGGTCTTCCTTCTAATGACTCAGTTCACAGGTTTTGAGATGACTGAATGCCATCAAGTCCTCACAGCGATGTTCCAACATCCGGTGTGAGGCCTGGTCAGCAGAGCCTGAGAAGAACTGTTGGACGAGCAGGTCCCCGAGACACTTTCGGCCATCTTGTGTATGATGTTCTAAGGTTCTTCCACACGGGCTGGCTCCAGTTCAGTGGAGGTTATTGGAGCATGTATTGTTCCCAGTTGAGTGGCTGTGATGCTCTGTGGGCGCAGAGTAAAGCAGAACAACCTCACCTCCATCCTGTGGCAGCATCCAATTATTGGAGGTATATGTGTGTGTGCGTGTGTGTGTGGGAGGTCTAGTCTGGCTGATGGAAGGCACTGCTGGTGTGACCTTCCAGACAGAGTGGGGGTTGCTAGTGTGTTGATCATGGAATTTATGCAGAAAAAGAATATTAGAGCAACACCTACAAGCAGGTCCCCCCCCCACACACACACATATTTTTTTCCCAATCCCTTAATGTGAAACATACAGTATATCCCTTATACTGTGTTATTATTTTACACAAAGTGGACACAATAATGATGATATAAACACAATTCAATTTGAACAGCAATATTTTTTAAATATGGTTTATGAGCGGTTTTTAGCAGTGTTTTGTTGTACCTGAATTAATGAATGTAGTAAAGTGTTCTAATATGTATTATTCATTCATTCATTCATTGTCTGTAACTCTTATCCAGCTCAGCTCTGGCCGCAAGGTGGGAACACACCCCGGAGGGGGCACCAGTCTTTCACAAGGTGACACACATTCTCACATTCACTCACACACTCACACCTACGGACACTTCTGAGTCACTAATCAACTTACCAATGTTTTTGGAGCATGGGAGGAAACCGGAGGAAACCCATGCAGACACAAAGAGAACACACCACACTCCTCACAGACAGTCACCCGGAGGAAACCCACGCAGACACAGAGAGAACACACCACACTCCTCACAGACAGTCACCCAGAGGAAACCCACACAGACACAGGGAGAACACACCACACTCCTCACAGACAGTCACCCGGAGGAAACCCACGCAGACACAGAGAGAACACACCACACTCCTCACAGACAGTCACCCGGAGGAAATCCACGCAGACACAGGGAGAACACACCACACTCCTCACAGACAGTCACCCAGAGGAAACCCACGCAGACACAGGGAGAACACACCACACTCCTCACAGACAGTCACCCGGAGGAAACCCACGCAGACACAGGGAGAACACACCACACTCTTTACAGACAGTCACCCGGCGCGGGACTTGAACCCACACCCTTCCCTGGAGCTGTGTGACTGCGACACCTACCTGCTGCACCACTGTGCCACCCTAATATGTCTTATGCATATGTAATTACCCAAGAGTAATAATATGTCCTATGTACTACTACTACACTGTCACTGAGGTGGTACCCTGAGGGGAATATATTCTGTACCTTTAATTAAGAAACGTAATTATATGTTATTCCCTTATAACTGTAGATTTTAAAGTTGATTTTATACACTCCTTTTCATCTCCAGGACTTAAATTATGTTCATTTATTTTACATAGTTTCATAATGAAAATGTTCAAATATTCACCTCTCCTTCTGGAGAAGAGAAAGTAATGTACCTTTAGGGAACACAGCCGGACTTTAACACCACTGCTGTACCTTTAGTGAGCTGTAATGTATTTCTACATTATCTTTTTTTCTGAGAGTGTAGCCTTACGCTAACCCTAACTCTGACCGTGAATCGTAAGCCCAATTTATACTTCTGCGTCAAACACTACACCAAAAACAATACATCGTCTCAAACCCTATGCTGTAGCCAACAGTGTAGTCTGACACACACCTCCCCGGAAATGTAACCGCAATGACTGTGATTGGTCAGAAGTCAGACAGACATTGTTTATGTTGAACCAAAGAAGTACAGAAACATGAACTCTTCTCGTTCACACACAAATACCACAAACTGCAAACAGCAAAGTCATGCCGTAGAGACTTCCTCAGACATGGTGTGGATGTCAGAGATGACTAAAAAGGTAGAGCAAAGAAAAAATACAGACAGAAAAAAACCCCAACTCAACGAGAATGCGGGAAATATGTACCTACTTTGTATTTGTTTTTAATTCCTGGCACCTCATGAAAACTACACTTTGTCCCAAACAATGCCCTACATCTTAAATAATGCACTTTAAAGATTTATAAAACAAACTGCTACACTACTACATTGTGTACTACATAGTGTGGAGGAATATGTTAGATTCAGCCCTAGTGGTGTGGTGGTGTAACTGCAGGGTGACACTTCAAGACAACGTGGAGCTATAAATCAACCTTTACTTTAAACCTGACCCTAAACGCTGACCACAGCCCTCACCTTTGACCTTTACCCTTCACCATAACTACCCTAACCCTCCTACCCCTAACCCCAGCTCTAATTCTAACCTCACCCTACCACAAAACCTGATTTGACCTTAAAATGTCCTGATTTACTACACGGGGGCATCGTGCTTGTCACTGAAAGTCCCCACAGTGTGAATTTGTAAACCAGTCTTGGACCTCTATATGGAGTAGGCTCACTCACTGTTACTCAGCTCTGTTTCCATGCGTTCGTTCAAATGTCAGTATTTTACAGTAAGAGCATTAAGAGCTCCATGAGTATAGCTTTGTTCTGATTCAATATTAAACACAGAAATGTTTCTCCTGCCTCCCATTTCTCGGTGGGCTTCTCCCTCTCCCTCTCTCTCTCTCTCTCTCTCTTTCTCTCTCTCTCTCTCTCTCTCTCTCTCTCTCTCTCTCTTTCTCTCTCTCTCTCTCTGTCTCAGCTGTGAGGGTTGAAAGCTGTGAATCGATATGAGGAAGCTATAGCATGAGTGTTTAGCTGCACAGTCTGCTAACAGCCTCATGCCTGTGAACACAGCCCTGTGTAGAGATACAGTGGCCAGAAGCAGCCTAAATGCTGCTAAATAGTGCATACTCTGCACTTTTATTCTGTAACAGCACTTTAGTTCTTTTCTTTTATTGTAGCATTTTAAATTGTTTTAATCATTTTTCATCATTTAATCATTTTACTCTTTTTATGTAATTGTTTTATTGGACTTTTATGATTTTTTTTCTGGCTTTTAAATTAACTGTTTTTCTGTAAAGCACTTTGAAATGCTCCTTCCTTTGCCTTGCTTTGCCTTGCCTTGCTTTGCCTTGCCTTGCTTTGCTTTGCCTTGCCTTGCCTTGCTTTGCCTTGCCTTGCCTTGCTTTGCCTTGCCTTGCCTTGCCTTGCCTTGCCTTGCCTTGCTTTGCCTTGCCTTGCCTTGCCTTGTATTGCATTGCCTTGCCTTGCTTTGCCTTGCCTTGCCTTGCCTTGCTTTGCCTTGCCTTGCCTTGCTCTGCCTTGCCTTGCCTTGCCTTGCTTTGCCTTGCCTTGCCTTGCTCTGCCTTGCCTTGCCTTGCCTTGCTTTGCCTTGCCTTGCCTTGCTCTGCCTTGCCTTGCCTTGCCTTGCTTTGCCTTGCCTTGCCTTGCCTTGCCTTGCCTTGCCTTGCTTTGCCTTGCATTGCCTTGCTTTTCCTTGCCTTGCCTTGCCTTGCCTTGCTTTGCCTTGCTTTGCCTTG